>NC_044503.1:32506983-32526983 GCF_902362185.1 Chanos chanos | reverse complement strand
GCAAAGAGTGCGGTTGGCATGCTAGTCTTCAAACACAAAAGCGAACTCGCTTGACACATTGTACATCAGGTAGAATTCCGAGGAACATTTATGCAAATCTGAGCAAAGTATAAACCGAGCACTGGTATTTCGGGCACATGACAGCGAGAACATGTTTTTGTATTTACATTTAAAACATGCAGCAAAAATTGTCCTGTGCATACACAGTGCACGTAAACACGTGCGCATTTGCTTGACGTGCTTATATGTACGTATCCGTATATGTACGTAGGCCTATAAATGATATTCTAGCAACCGACATTTGTATTTAAAGGAATGTGTTTTTGTTTTAAAGCATTCTATGATAGGGTTTGCCAGGACACCTGCGACCGACAGCAATTTTTTTTTTTTTTTGGTGTAAACAAACCAAACAATCGCTAAATCGCTCATTCGCTCATGCAAACAAATATCTCACGCGCACAATTCAAATGTCACCGATGCAGTGGAGCGTATAGTAGCAAAACAAACGCGTGAAAAGGACAGATGAGTGAAAAGAGTATAAAGAGTAAACCGTGCTGACACAGCGCAACCGACAAAAGGTATGACAATGTGACAGCTGCGTTTCACGGGAATTATCCACCTTATATAACCAATGAATTCATCCATAAAAACCGTGTGAACCCATCAGTAAAAGAGAGGAAGAAGAGGAATGAAAAAAACTGAATAGCATTTTGCAAACGATGGATTTTAATAAAGATTAATGCGTTGTATACCTATTAAAACCGTACTGTTACAGTCAAATTAAGTATGATGTAATGGTTCAACAAAAACCATTCCTAAACTGTACTTGTGCAGACTTGACTTTGTCGAGGGAGAGTCTTGGCGTTTTGTGAATTGGGTTTTTCGTTGAGGTGTGTGTAAATACATACAGAATGTTTCTGGGATGAAGTCAGAGGTCTAGGATTGGTTGAGAAAATGAATGACCTCATTGCAAACAGAACCCTAACATGTTCTGGTCTAAGTTTCAGTCATTCAGACGTCCAGTCTTAATCACTGCTAATACTAGACAAAAGATGCGGTCACCGAATGAAAAAGAAAAAAAAACACATATATTTGCCTCCCCTGGGAAAAAAAAACAAAAACATGTAAGAGGTTATACACTATGTCATATTACTTCACTCCCTGTATCCTGTGACTACATAATCAACGTTCTCAGTGTCTAAGTATGGAAAATATCTTTCATCATTAACAAACGTCACTTGTTAATCATGTGATAAGAATTCATGTGGAAATTGCTCTAAGGCCACAACGATATGATGTCATTACTCAGGATTCATGTCCTGCTACCTACAACTTGGCCTGTCAGAATCCGTTCCACTGTGATCTTCAAAATGTCTGACACAGGATCAGCAGCTCGCACCCAAACAATGGTATAACCTGGAAGAAGAGTACTAACAAAACTGATCTCAGATCAGCTGCCAAGAACAGAGAGCATGTAAGCACCTCTCGGTGATGTGCAGACATAACCTGCTGTGACCCAGTGTACGTTCTGTGATTAAAAGCCTAAAAGGTTTCAGAAATGACAGAAAGAAGTTCAAGTGAGAGACAGGGAGAGAGAGAGAGAGATGTATAGATATACAGATATAATTAAATAGGCACAGGCATACACCATCCAATGGCCAAACACAATGACCATAATCAGTGGTGTGATTTGTGCACCATACTTGGTGAGCTAATTCATCCCCTCTGAAAAAACACAGCTGAACACCTTTCCCCGGAATCTTTATTCGACTGTTTATATGTCTGATAAAGAAATTCACTGGAATATTCCTTGTAATCTGATAAGAACTTTTGTTTGTACAGATAAACCCTGACATCCATATAAAAGCAATCACGGCACTGAATTCAAAGGAAGCCAACCCAGTCTAATCAAACGCACCAGAGGGTTCACTGACTTTTCTCTGCATTACGTGCAAACCTTAACCAGGCCATCACCACAGTTCAAATACAGCCTTATAGAACTGTACGCATACTGTACACTTTAGACTCAGGGTTACTGGCAGCCTTTTAATTGCTCTGATAGGCCGCTCAGAGATGCCATAAACTGTCTCATGGAACCAAGTTGCATGGCAACACAGAATGGAATGTTGAATTTGACTGAGACAACGGGTTAATCATTGTTTAACTGTCACAGCCTCCTCACCACAGAAGGTGATAAGAGAAAGTCCTGGGTCATTGTTAACGTTAAATAAAGACCACATTAGGACATGTTTCACAAGTTCGTGTCCCCTCTCGAACCAGGGGGGTGCATAAGGGAGCTTTTTCTTGACATAAGTAACCGCCGATAACTGGGTTAATACTTTAATGAGAGGGAGAGAGAGACAGAGCGAGAGGGAGAGAGATAGAGAGAGACATGATGTGCCTTTCACACTTCATTAACCCACTCACTTAAGAGAGCGTTACACTAAACCAGATTAGGCATCTGTCAGACACCATAATATACCACAAAAAAGGACTAGTTTTTGAAATAGTTTACTTCAATCTAGTGATTCTATGGATTAGACTTTAGATGCATCTTAAAATGCAGATGTTCTCATATGACAAATTGCAAACTGTCAAACATTATTTTTTACTCTTACTTTTTTGTTAATTATTACTTTTACATTACTGTGTTACATAGTGTTGGATTAACAATTGTTAATTCAAGCTGATAAACGGATAGACGACTTCATTCCTGAAGACTGCATAGAATAGGTTAATACTTCAATCACCCTTCAACAAACTTCCTCTTTTTCCTGTACTCTTAAAAACGGTATAACCAACTTATTTACAGTTAACACTGAAGGATCTATAAACATAACATCAGACCCGGCAAAAACATCATATAATATTAATATGATAATATAAGCAATAAGTAACAGTAAAACACGCACGTGTTTCATTTCATTCTTTGTCCTGAATATTGCGTCCTAACAAAGATACTTAGGAAGTCAACACTCAATTCAGCTGATAGGACAATAAAGTAATCAGCCATTTCATATTTTGTAGGCAATTTCTTCAAAAACTGTCCATGAAACCATTTCTTACTCGTCGCTTATTAGGAATATAGCCGATAGCTAGGTTTTCTACATTTTCTTACATCATATCTAAGTAGGACTTCAGTACATACTGGTTATATATAAATACATTTGTTGAACAGTAGGTATCAGTTTCCACAAACCTTTAAAAACCAATAAGTTATTAATCAAGATTGACCAGTAATGAATTAATCGTACAATTAATGTATCCGACTGTATAAGAGTCGACAGAACAGAGCTTACTCTCCATCACAGCGTACACTATTCATGTATCTTAATATCACTGTCAAAAGCCAAAGTTTAATAACTATTTAACAACACGACAAATATGCATGCCTATGTCTTAATTTATGAAAAAATGTAACGTACCGCTCTCTCATCCGGTCGAATCTCCTTGATAGTACATAAACTCCTGGATCCATTCATCTTGACGAAAGGAAATAAAGTTTAGCCGCAAAAGTTAAGCTTAAGTAGCCTGACGAGGATATGTAGCCTCGAGTCAAACTCTTCGACACGGACTAAGGATGGATACTTCAACGCTAAAAGCAGTGGCTGTGTGTTATTCTCATCAGACAAAAAAAACAAAGGTATGCCCGTTTGTGTCGTCTGAACGATTTTGTCTTTTCCTTCCCCTCCTCTTGAAACCGTCTCACAGGTCGTCACTAACAAGCCGGACCGAGAGATTCCGCGTGACCTCATTGCTCAGGCAGCTCGTTTGGCACGCCCCTTTCGGCAAAAAAAAAAAAAAAAACCGCACACTTATGCGCTCGCGACACCTGCGTCTTTACACAGCCATAGGCTTCTTCCATCATATATTTCGCATAGTCCCCGAGAGCTAGAAAACTTATCACTGTGAGTAAAAACTGGTTTACCTAAAAAAAAAAAAAAAAGTCACCACTAATGAGTCTGAACTATACCACCTCATGAACTTTGATCTAACTTTTTACAAAATCCAGATTGTAGTTCAAACCGAAGGCTTCTCTACTGGAAATATATACTAAATCAAAATGCAAATCACCAAAGCTAATAGATCACTTACAATTTTTAACCGTTGGCTATTATGGAACACATATTTTTCATAGATTCTCTTTATAGTAATTGTGCCCTGTACTTGTATGTTTACAGTGTACAGTATTATGCAACGACAAGCCGGTTTCTGTGAATGCATATTTGATTGCACTTTTCCTCCAAATAATAGGCTGCATCATCATTAACATGGTGAAACCCATAAAGACAGGAATGAGGCGGGGATTGAGTCCTGTTTTAGATTCTCTTTGAATATTTACTCTTCACTGTGGCACATACTCTCAAATTATCTACATATCTACAATATGTGTGTGTTATTTGTTTGTTTGTTTGTTTGTTTGTTTTGTTGTTGTTGTTGTTGTTGTTGTTGTTTGCGAGAGAAGTTTCCTTTGGTGATTTGTTGTCCCGAATCCTGCTTCCAGGGAAATACTGGCTCAATCAAAAGATGTTATGAAAGACTAAGCTAATGTTTAACGTTTTTGCAAACACGCTGGTGGATTCGTGGCTAGGGTTGATGCCTGCTCTAGAATCAGGTCATTCCTTTTTATGCGTTTCGCCTCTTACGCACACCTGCCTTGAACTCCTCCACTGATAAAATGTTGTTGAGATCATTCTGCTGTTCTACGTTTTACTGTCAAAAGTAGAACAAACATTGAAACACTCACAGAAACATGCTCCAAAGATATATATACACACACGCACACACACACACACACACACACACACACACACATATATATATATATATATATATATATATATATATATATATATATATATATATATATACACACACACACATACATACATACATACATACATACATACATATACATATACATACATCTTAACTCCACAGTAGTTGCAAAGTGCTTAAGGAATTTATTACACAAGTGCAAAATTATGAAAGACACATTTACTCTAATGAAACATTTATTTACAGTAATGAAAACTTAATCATCCAACCCAAATCCAAGTGACCATCCACTGTCACATGTTTTGAATGTTTGTCACAGATATTTTTTAGCTTTTGTGTAATATTCAGCTGAAATGTTTTGGAACTTATGTCAGAGACTTCCCTCGAATCTTTTGAGGAGGCATTCGTCACGCAACAAGGCTATTATTTTATTGATGTATCGATAATGGAACCCCATGTGTTTTCATAGGACTCTGCTCAAACCTGAAATACACAAAAAGACCTTAAAAGCCTAGAGGATTAGTCATTGTTCACACGTATCGAAAGTTATATGCTGGAATATAGGTGTGTGAATAGCTACACACCTTCATTCCTCAATCCATATCCACACATAGAAACAGATGGAAAGACACAAGAAAGGGTGGGAGGGAGAAAGAGAGAGAGAGAGAGAGAGAGAGAGAGAGAGAGAGAGATGGATAGACAGACAAAAGGACAAAGAGAGAAACAAACTGAGAGAGAGCTGAAACCAGACGTGGCAATAAGCATATGTTCCATGTTATTGTGCAACAATCCCTCTGGGACCCGTAAATTCTATTTCACACGTCACATTATGATTTAAACACATACGCTTCCTGATGACACACTGTGTGTTTTGCATCACATAGTCTCTCTTTACCCAATTCCTTTGTCTCCAGAGACCAGCCTGTTATTGAACGCAGTCAGTAGAGACTCTAACCAAAGTGGTCTGGTGAATGGAAACACGACGATTCCCAGACTCAGACAGCGTAAGGACCCTCAGGAAATATCATGCCACTGCCATGCTACTAACATAAAGAATTTGATAGTTCGTCAGTCTGGACTATGGTCATCTGTCATGTCTAATCAGTGTTTATGAGGAGCCAATCGCACTGCAAACAGGCTATAATTGTTTTATTTAAAAGAGGCAGATAAGGAAAGACTGCTTTATGAGAACCAAAGTGTGAGAGAGTATGTGTTTGTTTTCTTCAGTCGGACGCTGTGGGTGTCACCACGGTCTAGATTTACGACGACAGTTTAAACCAGCGTCGACTGACCGAAGCGGATCCAGCGGAAAAAAAAACAACAAAAAACAACAACATCTACACAAGTGATTAGACACAATTTTCAGTGAAATTAGACATAATGATTCTTACAAACAACATTTGTGCCTACACAAAGGTCAACATTCACCTTTGTAGACACGTGGTTATTCGTCGGGCTGTCAGCTGTAAAACTGAACTAAAGCATACAGTATTTGCATGTATCTTCATTGCCCTGGTATGTTTGCAATGTGCTTTTGAAGCGCCAACGGGCACAGCAACACACACGAATAAGATGACGCACCTGCCATATCCCAAAGGTGTCTGTTAGTTATCACAGGCATTTGTGAAACAAGGCAGAGGTGACACTTTCCTAAACAGTCCAAGATTAATTCTCTGAGTTACAGGGTGATTAATGACGGAAGAAAAGTATTGAGCAATTTTTTGGGGGTTTACATGTTTGTTCATTTCCCAGAATTGCCAAGCTGATGATGCTGTGTTTTTTGCTTGTTTGTGTGTTTGTCAGTTTGTTTTTCTTTTTTTTGAGGTAAGTAGAAGCCTATTCAAAATATAAAAAATAATGATACCTTTAGTTACGTGTTCAAGCTTTCTTTTTGTCCCTGTTTTAGAGAGCACCATTTGCATGTTTTTTCCCCCCACTGTTTGCGTTCGTGTGGTTGCCAGTGGATTGATCTTTTTTTCTTTTCTTTTTTTTTTTTTAATCTGAGAACATAAAGGCTTCCTCTGTTGTTTCATGTTTCTTTGTACCTCAATATTTTCTCAAATTCTCAAGAGCTTGACTGGCCCTGTTTACATTGAACGTGTTTTGGAAAGTGACAAAAAAGGGAGAAAAATATTAGAAATGGGAATTTCATAAAAACATATTTTTGAAATGGTTATGCCAATGGAAACTCTACTCCTACTTTTTGTTTTTTTTGCATGCCACAGATGCAAAGCTCTAGAAAAATTCAATGTTTAATAATTAAAAAGGTATTCACGCATTGAGCAATGCAAATGCCCTGAGCCCGGAGCGTTTTGACTCCGTAATGTTTCTCTGGAAGCCTGGAGAGAAAGAACACATGCAAAACAAATGGCTTTGATTGACGTACACATACACACCCGCACCCACACACACACACAAACGTGAACAAGCACGTTGCTTTAAAGCAATACCAGACCCCCCCCCCCCCCCCGGCCCCAAACACACACACACAAACACACACCACTAACTTAACACACCTGATCTTTCCTTGTGGGTTCAGATGAAAGAGAACAATCGCATTTTTACATGTTGGCACTCTGCCAGGACCATTTGGTGTTTACCGCTTTTTTGCCCTGGAACAAAAAAAACAAAAAAACAAAAAAACAACAGATCACATAATGTTGGTTAAAAGGTATCACAAGTAATAACCAGAACAGACCTAACCAGGCAGTGCTACATGGTTAGGTAATCTTCTATGTTGATTCTTAAAAAAAAAAAAACAATATACGATTTCTGCCTGTTAAGTACAGAGCAATTATAATTCTCATTAACTCCCAGCAGGAAAACAAGTTAGACGTGAATGTCTACATTTTAGGCGCCCCACAAACTCATTACCAGCTAACTGTCATGCCTTTTTCCTTGAACTTTTCATTTTTTGAATATGGTAACTTCAAGGACAATTTTTTTGTTTCCGAATTTTTTCGACCTCTGAGTATAATTCAGGAGACTGACGACAGTAGTGAACTTATATCCAATGACAACGGGACTCCATCGTCAAAGTATGCCGTTGTTCAAAGTCCCTCGAGTATTCTCACCATGTTTGGTTACGAGGAGTTTCAGTATCTTGAACCTCAACTATCACAGTCACAGTCGACGTTAAGTTAACTGTTAAGTTATCATCTCACGAGTTGTTTTAAGTCATGCCGAGATAGAGAGACCGAGAGAGAGACACACACACAGGTGCTCTCGTAGCCATCCAGAAGCGATGACATCATCAAGGAGTGTTGTCGCCTCAGTCTGCGGTAATTACTAAAAACCATTATTTAACAATTATGTGATGATGAAGTCATGAAAGCAACCTTACATGAGTGCTTGTCACGAAGAACCTGTGAGAACTCCATAGAAGGAACTTCTGCATTGATCTATGAGAGATTAAAACGTTTTGTTGACACATCTTCACACCTCTCATAGAGCCAAGATTTGTTTACTATTTGTTTACTTCACACCTTATATTTTCCCATGCACCTTGGTCTTGTTTGGTTATAGAGGTTGACATAGCATTACAAAAGAGGAATCCTTTATCGTAGGCGACACCCATAAACAATTATTGTAGCGTCTCATTCAAAAGCGTTACATGGAACCATTTCTTTTTTTTATGATATGTTTTATTACTGTCATCTCGCATTCCAATGGGACCACGCCCTTGTTTACGGCAACATCCATAATGACATGATCGATCTACTAATCTGACCCATTTGTAGACATTTGCCCTCCACACTTAATTCCTAACACGCCCCAGAACAGAAGATTCTTGTAATCGTCGTAAGCTCCTGATTTGTCCTTTTATGTGTCGAAATCTCTGTGATTGCAGCCTTTCACAATGCGATTTTTCTGGAAGCCTTCCACAGCTGTGCATTGAGTGGTTTGGATATGAGTGTACAGAGACCAGATCAGCTTGACTGACATTCAGTGGGTGTGAGCGGGAACCGGAGAGGCCGAAGGCTCAATTGTGTAAGGTGGACTGACTGCAAACGCACGCACACACACACACACACACACACACATAGATACACACATGCACACCACATGCTGAAACCACAAAGAAAAACCCAGCCTAAAATCAAACACATAAATATAACACAACAAGGAGTATTTAAGCGCATTCGCAGTTGACACATGCAGTCGCACAGAAACCACAAAAGCGTACGTGGCAGAACGGAAACACAATATTCAAAATTATATATAGTCAACAAAGACAAATAACAGATCATTATCGTGGTAGAGGATACAGAGTCCAAACCGATTCTCTCTCTCTCTCTCTCTCTCCTGTGCACTCATGCAAACAGCAAACACACACACACACACACACACGCTCAAGACACATTAAGAAATGCGTCAGTTAGACGTGGCGGGTGAATTGCCGGATTGAGTCTGTGATGCAGAGGAGATGTATTGTTGTTTCCTCAGTGGTCAGTAAGTGAAAACTAGGACAAACTCCAATGCTGTGGTGCAGAGGGTGTTAGAGTCAGAGCAGGTCATTGCATAATTCAGGTACATTAGCTGTGAGGCCACAATGCGCATTTCTGTAAGAGAGGAACTGCCAGCGCTTGTCTTCATAGAACAAACTGTTCTATTGGCATAGAGAGATACGCGCACACACATACACACACACACACACACACACACACACACACACACACACACACATACACACACACACACACACACACACACACACACAAACACACACACTCATAAAAAAATAATGATTCAAGGACTCATCAAAGAAAAAAGCGTTGCAAGAGTTACGAGATGAGACAGGAATAAGGTTGATCGTTTTTATTTTGATAGAAAAAAAAAACAAAGAAACAAAAAAAACCCCAATGATTTTATACTGCAAAAAATACAAATTCACAGTTTCAACGACTACTGAATCACATCATCAGTAAAATCATGTACACAGAAAGTATAAACATAGAAGACTGTTAACGTTTTGTCAACAACACAACATATTTATATATTTGCCAAAAAACAAACAAACAAACAAAAAAAAAACAATTGCATCTCTCGATTTGCGTATTACCCGATTGTTCAAGTTTAAACAAACAGTGTTTTGAATCAGCGTATTAAGACTACATACATACAAATGGGGTGAAAAAAAACAACAACAACAACAACAACAAAAAAAAAAACAGAACACAATACACTTTGGAACAACATTATAAACAATTCCGTAATAACCGAGAAGTATTATTAGCGTTGTTGTTATTATAACATAAGAAAACCTCACAAGGCGAGTAGTAATTAACGGGAGAGGACTGTGTGGAGTGAGGTGTGACAGGCACAGAGGGGTGCCTGCAGACGGCTCCAGACTCGGAGAAAAGGAAGAGATCGGTTTGGATTCAGGAGACAGGCTCCACCTACGAGAGCCCGAGGTACCAGAACGAGAACGAGAGAACTGGCAAACGCCAAACCCCCCCCCCCCCCCCCCCCCCCCCCCAAAAAAAAAAAAAAAAACAGAAAAAAGAAATTATGACTTTTGGAGAGGTGATTAAGTGACTTTTTTATTTTTTGAGAGGTATTATATAACTAAATCATTACATAACCATAAAACAAAGTTGAAAAAAAAAACAAAACAAAAAAAAAACCCTTAACCGTTACCTGTAAAAACTGTTCAGAACATGTGTATTGCTGACTACGATATTTAAAATTGCACCATTATAAATAAAAAGAAAGAAAGAAAGAAAGAAAGAAAGAAAGAAAGATCTGTTCGGTTTGAAAACTGCTCCCACGGCTGACCTGATTGCTGTTGCTTTACAATGAACACTGTAAACCACATTCAGCTCCAGACAGCAGCCTCTTCAGACAGACCAGAGACTGGCAAAGAACAGTATTATTACAATTACAGCATTACAATGAGATTTACACAAATGAATGAGGAGATAATACAATAGTCTTAGAGGAGTAAGTGTACAGTTGGGGGGGGGGGGGGGGCGTATGGGATGTATGTATCGCTACGGTTTCACTGTGTTGTGTTAAACCTTTAGTGGGAAAAATAGTTGCTGTAATATAGTTTCTCTTTTTTTAAGTCAATGTAGGAAAAAATTCATGTCTAAGATACAAAAATACATCTTATTTTACAAAGTTGCTTTGTTCTTTGTACCACTGCAAACATACTGTTGGCCATACGTGTTTTCATTAAAAACAAACAAACAAACAAACAAACAAACAAAAAAAACGAGTGCTACACGTCAGTTCTGTCATCCGGGGGTTAAATAACAGCAACAATGACAAAAATATGCGTTGATTTCATTTAGACATTGAATAGTCTCTTCTCAAAAGGCGTCGCAGTTTTCCTAGAGAAAAAGTGATCGCGCCCGCCTGAAGCAGAAGTGTGTCGTTTCGCTGGGCCGGGTGGAAGAGAACTACATACACACACACGCAAACACACAAAGACTGAGTTGAGAATAGGCTTGGCACACACACACGCACATACGTAATGCTTGTGAGAGGATTAATGGAATCTGAGAGGTCCTATAGACTGCGACAGAGATTCTATAGAACAGGTTTACAGAACTGCCCGGGTAACCTAGGAAACAAACATTCCTCAACAATTTCGTGATATCTCGGGCAGTGCAGCTGAAACTCTTTGTTTGGCTATTACGAGTTATTAATTATTCTTTACAGTGCATTAAAAACGGCAGTACCACAACATACTGTGTTAATGGGACAATTGTTAATCTGTCTATTTGAGTATTACAAACATACGATTCAGATAAAATCCACATTAATTACTGTCGCTCAGCGAGTCTCATGATTTTTTAATTTTTTTTTTACCTCTTTAACTTTTTCACTGTCCCTCTCTCCTTTGCCATTTAACACACGTCACTCCTTCCGCTGAAGTTGAAATCTAAGTCAAATGTCGGCAGGCAGTAATGTTCCGCCGCCTTTGCGTCAAATGGGGTTTTCAGGCCCCTTATCAGTACAGTGCCAGATATTCAGTGCTCCCCGTGTCTTAATACACAAGTTGGATTATCTGTAGGCTGTGAGAAAGGAGGTGTTTTTTTTTTCCAGCTGATCCACTTCACTGTTTTATCGTTGCTACGCAATGTGCTCTTATCTATAGCACAGATAACCCGGTGCTTTGTTTCTCTGACCTCATAAAGCTTACAGCACCCGTCCACTTCATGTCATATTTTAATCTGTTCCGGTCAAGAGTTGTTTTTTTTTTTTTTGTTTCTCTCCAAATCTGTACCTGATGTGGTGTGAAGGGGGCAGCGTTCAGATTTATTCCAGTTCTTCTTTCAACGTTCCAGCCAAAACTGAGCTGTTTCAACCTCGTTCCTTTCTACTTTTATCTACGAAGGTGAGCTTCCGTCTTTCGCGAAAGGCTAAAGATTCCTTCCCCAATCAACGTTGTGTAGTGTTTTGACCCCCCCTGTGTGACATGCGGCACGCAATCTGCTCTCTCTACTTTTCCCTTTAGTTCCCTTCACCCCGTGAATCACCCCTTCTCTCTCTCTCTCTTTCTCTTTCTCTCTCTCTCTCTCTCTCTCTCTCTCTCTCTCTCTAGCAGGAGCTGGTCTGCAGGTTGCCCTCCGTCAGGATTGAGGTGATGCTGGTGGAGTCGTACAGGCCTTCGTCGTCGTCGTCATCAGAACTCAGGGCTGAGAAGTTGGTCACCGGCCGGCGGGTCTTTTGAGTCTTCCTCCTACCATCAAATAACCAATCAGAAAATCAAATTCACGTCAAATGTAGGACGTTATAAAGAGAGCGAGAGAGAGATGGATAATTATCAGTATGCATTGGTTCAATATCAATTCTAGGACCACATCCATAAACTTGCATTTGATCTTGAACTAAATTCCTTTCCTACAACAACAGGAAAGCAAATTTGAACTCGGCTGTGCCGTTCTCTTTTTTCTTTCGCAATTCCTTTACATCTTTATTTATCCAAAGACTCGATATTTAGCTGCCGTTGTGTCCTATCCCCCCGCCCCTGTGAACGATTCTGTCGGGGGTCGTACAGGTAATCGTCGTCATCGTCGTCGGAACTCAGGACCGAAGACTCCAGCGCTTGCCGTCGAGCCTGTTCGCTCTTCCTCCTGACGGACGAGAAAATCGAAACCAAAATGAGCGGACGACAGCGTACTTCAATAGTGTCAGACTGATCTCAAAGCCTTAACCGTACCGTAAACAGTGCTGTTAATTTGTCAAAATTGGGTTATGGTGCAGGCGATGATTATGTGTAATGGTTCAAAACATAACATATTACTTTGGAAATCAAAAAGCTCAGCAGTAAAGTTACCAACAACAATAAAACAGTGACAACTCATTTTAAACGTCCCTATTCAACCCCCCCTGCAGTGACAACGCTGTATTTCATTAAAGATAGTGGTTAAGTGGTCTTGTGTGATCTAAGCCGCTGAGCAGACCTGAAACCCGCTCAGTGTGTAAGTCAGGTATGATAAATGGAGTTTGGCAGGGAAAAGGTGCCGGTTTGCGTTAAGCCAGGCTACGGGACGTGTGCCAACGGCCTGCGGGTTTAAGAGGCATTATAAAAGAGGTTTTTTTTTTTTTGGATCTGAAGAGCCTAGGCACGAAAGTGGTGAAGTTGTTCTCTCTCAGAAGTGATTTCGGAGAGATGAACGCTGACCCCTGTAGGCCGCTTCAAGTACTGTAGGCCGTTTCTTTTCATAAATGTAGCTCGTCTGAGAACATACAAAGACACACACACACACGGACACTGACTTGAGTTCGTTCTCCAGTGCTGTGATTCTGCTCTGTAGAGTCTCTCTCTGTTCCATTTGGTCTTCTAAATCTCTGACGGCTTTTCTCCTCAATCCATCCAACCGCTCCATCTCTGCCTCACCCTCATCCACCTGCCGCTTCAGCGCCTTCACACGCAGAGCCAGCTGGACACCCACGTACGCACACACACACACACACACACAGACACACAGACACACACACAGACACGCACACACACACACACACGCACACACACACAAACACAAACACAAACACACACACACACACAGAGAGAGACAGAGAAGGAGAGAGAGAGAGTGAAAATAATGAAACAAGAGAGTGCAGAGGAAAGAGATCGATCGCTTTAATGCATAATGTGCTTTAATGTCTTCTGCTCAAAGCACAGATTAGACACACGTTTGACAGTAGGGATTAAAATTAGACACTCCATGCATGGTTTGTTGTGTAGGTATAGATGTATAGATGTCTTTGTGAACATATGTGAGTTTTCATACATGTGAATGTGTACCTATGTTTTTTTGCTTTTGTGTGTGTGTGTTAGTGTGTGTGTGTGTGCGTGTGTGTGTGTATGGCCCTGTTTACATCTTGCATTAGATCCGATCACAAGTGGACAGCTCTAAAGTACTGGGTGTAAACGCACCCAAGGCGCACTGAGGTCGCATCCGGATCCGATCGCTCAGACCACGTTTTGAGGTGGTCTGGACATATGACCACATCCCTTTAGCAGTGCAAACGCGAACGCAACCTCAAACACATTAAACGACTACCTACTCGACTGACGTTGAGGTAAATAAATCATGTCACGAGTACAGGTTAAACAAAACACTTCTGAGATGAATATTTGAGCCTTGAACAACACATGATACCAAATCGCTTGTAAACCACACAACAAATTTGCGACAGCAATTCTGTTCGTACAGACGTTCAGCATACGTCTTATATCATCGTGTCGTCTACAATCAGTTTATTGAGCCGTGGTGTACGGGCAAGGCATGGCTCATCCTCTATCAGCGGGCTCGGTCAGCCAAACATACTGTAAAGGGGTTAGATACACCACAAAACAGGAATTTCATTCTTTCATTATTTTAAAGTATGTAGTGTCTTTAACGGCCGTTTCACAGTTTGGTGGCTCCGAACGTGACAGTCTACATTAGTGACCATTGACACAATTTGACACATTTCCTTTGAAAATGTTGAGAGATTTCATGCCGTTACATATTTCATACGACACGAGTCAAAAAACAGCAACACGTTTGGTCTTTCTAAATGAAAATGATGCGTGTGTTTACTTGCAAATTGAGCAGGGAGGTGAGATTCCATCGCAAGTGGTCATTGTGTGTGTGTGTGTGTGTGTGTGTGCGTGTGTGTGGGTGTGTGTGTGTTACCTGATCTCTCTGTTCAGAGTGCTGTTGTCTCTCCTCATCCAGAGTGATATTGAGTTCTTTCAGTTTTCTCTCCAAACGACGCTGAGAGGAAACAACTGAATTCTTCTCCCTGCAACACACACACACACGTTGTGTAAAGGTATTTTCTCCTGTACTCCTCCAGTATATGTGATTTAAGTGGTACACTGTACTGTTATACATTGTGATATGTGGGGTTTTTAAACCACTCCTCAGCATAAGTACTATAGGTCTTTAATGCCTCACTGTGGTGCATTGTGGGTTGTGTAGTTTTGTGTACCTCTCCTCAGAGCGCAGTCTCTCTTCCAGTTCTTGTATTTTATTCTCTAGCTGAGAAACCCCGACTGATGAACGAGGTTGACTCTCCATCTCAGCAACACGAGACTTATAATCCTTCAACTGAAAGAGAGAGAGAACATTTCATATTTTAAAACTGATGCATCGAACACAAACACACACACACACACACACACACACAAAGAGGGAGTGTTGTGGTGTGTTACCTGTCTCTCCAGGGCATTCTTGTCAAGCTCCAGGTCTTGTTTGGAGGATCTTTCCTGCATCAGCTCTGAGCGCATCTGCTCTATCTGCACACACACACACACATACACAGAGAGAGACAGAGAGAGAGAGAGAGAGAGAGAGAGAGTGTTAATAGAGTGTATTCACAGACCTGTAATTCTCTATGAGGCCTCAGGGTGGAGCTCTAGTTCTACAGTCACATACTGCAGTATTTCCATCACACAAACACACACAGACATAACAAGTTCGCTTGGCTTAGCACTGTAAGACCACTGAGTGGGTATTGTGGCATATGATTTGCTGAGCTATAATAAAAAGACAAAACAGGGTGAAGGGTGTATGTGCGTTTGTATATGTGTGTGTGTGGTGGGTGTGTGTGTGTGTGTGTGTGTGTTTGTGTTCGATACATCAGTTTTAAAATGTGTGTGTGTGTGTGTGTGTGTGTGTGTGAGTGTTTGTGGGTGTGTGTGTGTCAAAGATGCTCACAAGTCTTTGAGCTACAGTCCAAGTCAAGTCTCAAGTCTTCAAGTGGCAAGTCCAAGTCAAGTCTCAAGTCTCTTATGGGTGTACTGAGCGTTCTGTCATCTGCTGCATGCCGTCCGGTCTGCTTAGAACACTGCATTGCTATATCTAAGGAATTCAAAGCATGTACTGCATTATCATCACTCCTTTATCTATTAGCATACAGTATCAGCTCTGATTAGCTGTTTGGGATATGATCACTTTAAACAGGCTATCGCAATCCAGTATGAAAAAAGCACACAATGAAAGCTTTCCATTAGAAAGTTAATAACTGTATTTTGCAACATTTTTGTTGTTTTCTTGTTCTGCACACACAGGATGCATGGTGTTGTTCGTCTGTATTGACTTAGTTACCCGACCATTTTTATAGTCATGGCAAAGCCAGCACTTTACATGGACAAGTGCGGCAAGCAAACAAACACTCACTCATCTTTTCAAAATATTCAGCGAACGCCAGTCTAACCAAATGAACCTCCCTTAGCTACAAAGCTAGTAACAAGCTAATGTTAGATAGCTGATGCTGAGCTAACATGTTTGCTAACTGTCCATTGACGCTAACGTTAACTTGTCTTTCACATTACCAAGTGACTGACTGACCTATCCGAGTGCGTTTTGAGGTGCCTGATAAAATTTGATGTGGTTGATCCAGCGTCCCTTATTTTGATACCACACACCTTGCATTTAGCCATTCTTTTGTTTGGGCCTTGTGTGAAGGCATTATAGCCAAAGGTTATCACAAATGACACAGCAGCTGCAGGTGTTGGTTACAGTGTTGTTGCAGCAGTTTACAGTCATTTGTGACCGCGCGCATGCGTAAAGTTATGCATGATAATAAGGGAAGGAATGACATCCAGTTCGTCAGACATTTCCTTAATGTTAATGCGCTAAAAAATAAAAAAATTAAATAAAGATTGTTCACGAGTCCCAAATCTCGAGTCTGAGTCGAGTCTCAAGTCAAGTCACAGTGTGCGCGACTTAAGTGCGACTTGAGTCCAAGTCGCAAACTCGAGTCCCCATCCCTGGTGTGTGTGTGTGTGTGTGCACATGTGAATGTGTGTGTGCATGTGAGTGAGTGTGTGTGTGTGTGTGTGTGTGTGGGGGGGGGGGGGATAAACAGTATTAAACAGTAAACAGGGATAAACAGTATTATCAAACGTCGTTAAGGGCGGTGTACCTGGTCTCTGCTTCGTGTGATCCGCTCGCTCATCATCTCCACGCTGCTCTTCTCCTCCTCCAACTCCAGCTGTAAGTGCTTCACTTTGTCCTACAACCACAACCATATGCGCACGCGCGTTTAGTGACAAACCCACAGACACTAGAGAACATTCCGGAAAAAGTCTGAAAAGTCACACATACACCAAAACTCAAAACCACAAAGTGCGCTCGCACAAGTGCACACAAACACACCTCTAAGCTGCGAATTTCTCTAGAGCAGTTGCCGTGTGCTGTGCGCTGACTCTCCAGTTCCTCCTCCAGGTGTTTGAGGCGGTTGGTCATCAGCTCTTTGTCCAGGACGGCGTTGTCTTTGTCTTCCTGGCACGTCAGCAGCTCCTTCTTCACGCGGGACAACTGAGGACCCGAGAATAACAGCACGACCAGAGAGAGTTAAGCACGGGAACAGGGGCGGAGTCACACAGCGCAGGCTGCTAATTGGACAACTACGCCGGGCAGGCAAACAGAGGTTAATCTACCAGACGCTTCTGGATCGCATCACTTCAAAAGTTCGGATGAATGAATGAATGAGAACGATTCAGAATGAATCGTTTTTACTTTATCTTTTTTCCCCCTCCTTAATCTAAAGGCTGAAAAAGGTCCAAAAAAACGCTAGTCTTTTTACTCTCCTCCAGTCTTTTCATCTTTTTTTTTTTGGTACCCCTTCACGTCTGTTCTGTTACATTTGCCCGTCTCTCTCTCTCTGTCTCTCACCTCCTCCTGTACGGAGCGGACGCTGCTCTGTGCCTTCTCCAGTTCGGTGAGTCTCTCTTTGTTGTTTCTCTGGGCGTCCTGCTGCTCTCTCCTCAGTTTCTCTCTCTGTTCATCCAGCTGGGCCTGCAGGGCCTGGGCGTTCTGACGCGACTCCGCCGTCGCCTGCTCCATCTGACAGACGCACAGCGAGAGAGAGAGAGAGAGAGAGAGAGAGAGAGAGAGAGGGTGAACGAGTAAGAGAAAGAGAGAGAGAGACATGAGGAAAGAAAGAAAGAGCGATAGAAAGAGAGTAATATGGGATTAGCATGAGAGTAAAACTCAAACAGATGCAGACGTACAAAATGCATACGGCAATAAACTGTCCTGTAACAAACGGTTTTCTTCTCACTCACTTTCTCCCTCTCTCTCTCTCTGTCTCAAACACACACACTCCCAAACGCGCACACACGCACACACACACACACACTCACATACACACACACTCTCACACACACACACGCACACGCACACGCACACACACACACACTCTCACACACACACACACGCACACGCTCTCACACACACACACACACACACACACACACACACACACACACACACACACACACACAAACGTGCCTCCCTGTTGAGTTTCTCCAGTGTTCTCTCCAGCTGTCTCCGCTGCTCGTCCAGTTGCGTGTTCTCCTTGCGGAGCGTGTCTTTCTCCCTCTCGCTCTCCTCCAGGGTGTGGGCCAGTTCATCTTTCTCCAGGTTCAGTCTGGAGCTGCTGCGTTTGACCTCCTCCAGTTCTCTCCTCAGTTTCCTGCTCTCCTCCTGCAGCTCCTGCTCCGTCTCCGAACTCTGAGACATACGCTCCTGCAGCTGAGACTGCACAGAGAGACACACACACACGAAATAAATACTCTGCTCTCCTGTATGTTCAGGGAAATTACTTATATTAGTCTTAAGTATACATTTTTATGTAAATGACTGTGTGCATACTAAATTGAAAAACTTGTGTGTGTGTGTGCGTGTCTTTTTACCTCCAGACGTGTGATTTTGTCTTTAAGGCGTGCGTTCGTGTCCTCGAGCTCATCGCTTTGGTGTTTCAGAGAGTTTGAGTGTGACTGCGCAGAGCTCAGTCTGTCCCTCTCTGTCTGCAGCTCCTCCTCTGCTTTAAGCAGCTGACTGCGCAGACGCTCTGCCTCCCCTCTTGCGTCACTCAACTCGCTACGTAAAGCCTCCACCAATGAGGGCTCGGCAAGCTACCAGAGAGGGGGGGCAATGTCATTACTAAATATGAAATGAAGTACTGTGATATTGGGCCTTCGTGGGTGAGAGATTAATAAAAACAACAAATGCATTTTAAGAAAAAAAAAATCCATTGCCAAATGATGCAGGAATAACTATAACTGTTATTCAACTGAGATTAAAGAATTAAAAGAATTAAGAATTAAAAAACCAATTAATTTCATAAACACACACACACCTGCTTGGCCCTCTCATGTGCCTTCTCCAGTTCCTCTTTATCTCTCCGTGACTGGTCCTTCAGTCTGTCTATCTCGTACTTTTGTTCCGCCTCTTGCTCCTGATTGGCCCTTCTAAGGGTAACTATCTCCATCACCTTCTTGTCGAGATCCGTTTTCAGTTTCTCCGCTTCCGCTTGGGCCTGTTTGAGGTCGGCACGGCAACACTCCAGCTCCTGTGATGTCAGAAAGCAGTTGGAATGAGCTAAGTGGTTAAGCGCAGGCAAACGGTTGCATGCAAAAGGCCAAAAGTTCAGAGCCAAATGTTTGTGTTGTCTCTTGGGGAATTGAATGTGTTTTAGCGCATGTGAATGTCTAGTCAAGTGAAATATCAGTGTTTACTGTGTGTAAGTGTTTGCGTGTGTGAGAGAGAGAGAGAGAGAGAGAGAGAGAGCGAGAGAGAGCGAGAGAGAGAGAGCGAGAGAGAGAGAGCGAGAGAGAGAGAGAGAGAGAGAGAGAGAATGTGTACCTTGTTGAGTGCATCTGTTGCTTTAGGGTCTGGCATCTGTTGTTTCATGGTGGTAACTCTCTCCTGCAACTCTTTCAGTTCTTCCTCAAACTCGTCTTTCTCTAGACGGGTCTGGAGCAGCCT
>NC_044503.1:32486983-32499483 GCF_902362185.1 Chanos chanos | reverse complement strand
TCCTCCTACACACAGACAGAGAGAAAAAAACAGAGGGAACACAACAGAGAGAACAGCACAAGTCAATATGTGCATGGTACACCCACAACAATGAACTAATTTATACTTTTCTGACAAACCAAAAAAAAAAGGTAGGTGATTAGGACCTTCAGGAAGGTTTGGAGTCAAAAGCAAAAACCCTCACTGGGTAAAATGAGCTATGTTACAGTCTAAGAAATCTCTTGACTCCATTCTCTATTCTATTAGGAACCTACCAATATCTATCAAACATGTCTGTGCATTTCCTAAACTCTTCACTGACTGTGCATGTCTTTTACTATGCTTCCGAGGACCACAAGCAAAACTGTAAAAAAAAAAAAAAAAAAAAGAAAGAAAAAAGAAAAAGAAAAAAACATGAGAAGTGTGGATATTTTTGTCATTCCCATTTTACCAAAAGATGGGCTAATATTTAAAGATCATAAAAGAAAAAAAATCTAAATTTTTGGCTTACGTCTGGGGTGAGGCCTAAAAATTGTACCGATAGGGAAATAGCCAGTAGTGTATGGAACGGGTTGAGTGTAGAAGTCAGCCAATAGTGTATGGAATAGGCTGTGTGTGTGTGCGTGTGTGCGTGTGTGTGTGTGTTAATCTTCTAACCTGGGCAGGCTGTTGTAAGATGGCGGCGCGCCTCGATGCTGTGGCAGTTTCACTCCGTAGGATTCGCCCTTTTTGCCGTCTTTCAGGACCACGTAAGCCTGGCCGTCGATGTGCTGCACCTTCACCGCCACGCCGTACCGACCAAACGAGCTGGGCTTTGACGAGCCCTCCTTACGGGCTCCCCCTGACATCCCTCTTCCTCCCCCTCCACCTCCACCTCCTCCTCCTCCTCCTCCACCTCCTCTGTCATGCAGGTCGTTTATAAACCGAATCTGCACGCCGTGGTCCACCGGGGTCTTCCTACCTGAGACAGGGGCCGACATACTGAGAGAGAGAGAGAGAGAGAGAGAGAGAGAGAGAGAGAGAGAGAGAGAGAGAGGGAAAGCATAAAAGACCAATATTAGGAAACATTAGCCGAACAGAGAGAGATTAATATGATCCAAAGGTCTGTCGTATTGCCAATGTAGTGGACGTGAATTGTGTTCAATGCCAGCGAGTCCTTAATGGGCACTGGCATTAGTGCATAGATTCCTTTATGGCCCAGACAGTGTGGCGTAGTGCCCACAACACCCCTCCATCTCTGTCCATCAACACATCCAGCATCTCTGCTACATCATAAGTGCTGATTAATCTGTCCCAGCTCTTGTTCCATCACCCAGTCTCTCTCTCTCTCTCTCTCTCTCTCTCCCCTTCTCTGCTTCATGACTCAGGGCTCAATGTACTCAGGTTCAAAGCCAGAACAAACACACAGTTACCGGCCTGGCCTTTCCTATAACGCACTATGGATTCTTCGGTCAGACATCAATGCAATCTAAACTCTCTCGCTCCAAATAAAACCCACAGGGAGGATCTCCACCCAGTCCACATGACCAGTAAGTGACGAATATCTGCTCTTCCTCTTGTCTGGCGTAACAGTCAGAGGGTTCCCGGGGTCGTGCCCTCTGCTGGTAGACTAACAGGAAGAGATAGAGAAGAGGGACACAGTCTGCTTTTCAAAGGAAGGAATCCCCACGGTAACCGCTAAAGAACTGAACGGATTCCAATCCATTCAAATATGCGACCGGTTCCAAAGAAAGCTTCCACCGCTTCCTGTGTGACATCACTGGCCACGCCCTCTTTTTGTTCTCCGAGAGACTCACCTGACTCATCCACTGAGGGTTGAAACCCAGTGACTGGTGGATTGATGTAAACAGAGATGACCAAAACTATGATTACACAATAAAGAAAAAGGGCAGGTTTCCAGTAAATCCCGTGTTAATGTTGATGCAGCATCAAATGCTTGCTGACAACTTGATTGCATTCACTCCCACCGTTTCTTGATAAGGATGCTAACATTACTTATCGCGGCCGTTACATATCACAGCCCAGCGGAATGCAACAAACCTCCCCCTCGACAGAGTAATTTTAACGAAAGCTCTCCACAAGGAAAAGACGAAAAACTTGTGAAGCTGGTGTTTCCTTCAAAACGCCAGGACACACAGCGACGTGGGGACATTTTGAGTGGCGAGGCCCGCACGTCTTAAGACATGCGTTTTTTTTCGGGGGTTAAGAAAACAGGGCCACGTTTGCAGAGTTGATAACAGAGGTGGGAACGACACGTTTAGCGTTGACGTCTGTCAATCTCTAATGACCCGTCACAGCAGGTATTTCAAGACCTATGACTGAAGCTGAGTGAGGAGAGAGGATTAGGCTTGATGATGTCACAGCCTCAAGAACAGGCATGTGGGGCTGTGACGACCTGTGATATTAAAACAATACCGTTACGTAACTCCGAAGGCCGCAAAATTCAAAATGCCGCCCCGTCTAGTCAGGCGGAAACCCGGTTCCTTTCGCCCCCGTTCCACATCGACGAGTCAAACCGTTCATTTAAACTCAAGTTGAACCAGTTATGTTCTGGCATTGTTCTCAGGTCGTGCGATGAAGAGAGCTCAGGAATGTGAACAGGGTGTGAATCTGAGCCTATCTGATATGAGCCAGCTACGCTTTCATTTTTCAGTCTCCAGAAGTTGTCCAGGTTTCTAGGTTACCCGAGCGGCCTGTTCGGTGCCTCGGAACGACACTCAAACTCGTGTGACATAACTTCCTCAATCTCGCTGAGAGACGAAAGTATTTTAATCCTCTCTCTCTCATTTACACACACACACACACACACACGCACGCACGCATTACATTCATACATTCAGTCATGATACGCTCCATTGAATTCTGACTGCTTCTCACCTCCTCAGCACGGAAGGCTTTGTGTCCTTGGCTAGCCATTAACCAGGACACACGTGTGCACAGACACACACACACAAACACACACACACACACACACACACACACACACTGAACGCTCTCTCTCCTTCTCTCCTGAATCTGATTCCATTCAGCACGGTAGAATCAAGTTCAACGGGACAAAACAAAATGAAGTCAGTATCTACCTTCCCTGCCTCTTCTCTAAGGGATCTGCTCTGATTCATCAGATTATCTGTGACACTCATAAAATACAGCCGGGCAGTGTTACATACTTTAGACACAATCATAACTCTTTTCATGAAGGAGAGAAGTCATGAGAACTATACCTGAAAGGTACCAAAGACCAAAATATCATATCTCTAAACTTGTGCTGAAATGGCTAAAAGACAAAATGGGAGTGAGAGGAAGGTTGGGGTGTGTGTGTGTGTGTGAGTGAGTAAGTGAGTGAGAGAGAGAGAGAGATAAAGAGAGAGAGAGAGAGAGAGTTAGTTTCAGCGGTCTTATCAGAGTTCAGGGGTGATTATGCCTGAAGTCACCAGTTCACTAACAAAGAACAAAGTCACGGCCCTTTCCTTCTCTGGCTCTGTGTCCGTTACTCCGTTCCTCCCCCCTGCAAACAAACATACCTTTCACTCTCCTTCACAAACACTCCCTGCAACAAATCATACCCCCACCCCCAACCCCCCCACACACACACTTGTTCTCGTACAGAGAGCCCAAGCTCTCCTTCTCCAAAAGTCAACCAGGGCCCTTATGAGCACCCTCCCCCTACAGCTGGCAAAGTACACTACCCCAGAGAGAGAGAGAGAGTGAGTGAGTGAGTGAGTGAGTGAGTGAGTGAGTGAGTGAGAGAGAGAGAGAGAGAGAGAGAGAGAGAGAGAGAGAGAGAGAGAGAGTGAGTGAGAGAGAGAGAGAGAGAGAGAGAGAGAGAGAGAGAGCACACAAACAGCACCAATGAAATGGCAAAACTCTACACAGGAATCCACTGGCCTAACTGTCCCGACAAACCCGAGCTCTTCATTAGTGTGGAGAGCATACACTGCATGCAGACAGAATCAGTGTAACCTGCCCAGTTTCATAGAGGGTTGTCAGACGAGCCAATGAAATTTTATGGCTCTGTTTGTCTTTATGATGGCATTTTTGCAGCGGGCGTTTTGCGTATGACAAACAACCTGCTATAAAAAAAAAAAAAAAAACCGCACCACTCTAATTTCCTCATAGCGGAAAGAAGACAGCACATGTTTGGGGGGGAGGGGACAAACAAACAAAAAATCTAAGGGAAAAAAACAAAAAAAACAGCTGGGTTGTCAAACACAGCCCAAAAGCTTAATTTTTTCATATCATTTCGACCAAACATTTAGGCAAATCACCTTAGGCTGGCCCCTGTGCCACTTTCGAACGTTCTCCTAGGAATTTTTCCGGGCTTACTTGAGAGGAGTGTTTCATTACTGTACGTACTGAATGTAAATACTCCAACCCTGGAACAGGTTAAAGTACAGTACCGTCTACTGTAAACCTGACGGTCGCGTGTTTCACAATTTAAAAGAAAAAAAGAAGACGAAAAAGTCTCATTCTCTTTGGTCTCGTTCGGGGATGTGGTTTCAGCTGATAGACTTTGTACTCTTTTATATAACTAAACAAAGCAGGGGGGAGGTTGACTCAGATAAAGCAAACACACATATAAACATCGTCTTTAGACTCAGTGGAAAGGGAGTGGGTGGGTGAGTGTGTGTGTGTGCGCGAGTTTAAGAATGTCACAACATCCACCATAGGGTGTTGGACATTAACGCCCCCCAAAAAAAACCCCAAAACGCTGCGTGAAGTAATCAAATCGCTATTTTCCTCTTCGGTCTTTCTCATCAAAGCGTTTTGTCCAAAGACACGGTGATCCAAACCAGAGGAGTTGGTATTCAAAGCCTTAAAAAAAAAAAAAAAGGTATTTTTAAGTCCTGTTGTCTGAAGCACATGCTTGTTCTGAGTTATTCTGAGCGTGGTGAAATCGTTGCCGTCGTCACGGCGATGTGAAAACTGAGTCAGAGTGGCGTTGGCTCCACTCAGGGCACAGGGAACGGTGCTCTGTCGGTCGCTCCGTGTGACCCGCTGATAAGGACTCGGATGACCTTGAATAAACCTGCATTCATTTCCCTCTCTGTCTGTCTGACTTACACACACACACACACACACACACAATCCTGTCCATGTCTTGAAGCCATACAATGCAGGCCTTTGTTAAGGTCCTATAGACAGGCCACAAGACTATATGTTTCCCTCAGAATTACAGATCTGTGAAACCCAAAGTGCATCTGTACAGCTGATAATGAAAAGCCTGTTGTAACCAAAGACGCTTAGTCAAGTCTAACGTGACAATAATAAGGAAAGAAAAGGCTACTTTTTATTACATGTTAGTCCAGACTGTTCAAGGTCACAGATCAGAAGTCTTTTGTCTTTGTAAGTGGTTAAACTGCACACACTGTCTCTTTGTGTGAGTTTGATACAAGTGTTTCAAGTCAAGTGAACCGTTATTGGGTACAGACTTGGTCACTGTGTCCATCTGTGTGGTGTGTGTGTGTGTGTGTGTTCCAGCGCACGTCTGTTAGGTCAAACTGTCCCAGCTAAATCTCGGTCGTAGACCGAACTGGTCCCATTCCGGTCTCTGTGTCAGTGTGTCAGTTAGAACATTCTCACACGCCTAACACTTTTAATTCTCTCCCTCTAACACACACACACACACACACAGACCCTCATAAACAAACAGAGCGTCCATTCAGAGCCCGGGAGTCCTGAGTTATCAGACGAGCAGAATGGAGGGTGCTGGTGTGGAGGGGTGTTAAGGGGGCGAAGAGGGGTAAGAAGACCCTCATCCTATTATTCCAGTGAAGTGGAGCAGAAAACAAGGGCAGCTATGCTGAGAACGCTAACCCTCTCCCTCTCCCTCTCTCTCTCTCTCTCCCTCTTCCTCTGACGCTTTCTTATCTATCAGAGTCAGACAGACGAATACGTTCATTTACACAGTCCATTCATCTCTCTTTCCCCTCATATCAACTGTGTCCTGAAAGCATCCGTTCTTTTGCTTTCATTTTTTTTTTTTTTTTTTTTTTTTTACATCCTTTTATTTAATCTTTATTTATTTATTTTTTTTTAACATCGAGCAGGACTCCTGCGTGAACACTGTCCCCCGTTATCCTCCGTCAGCTCTCTCGGTATCCGTTCATCTCGTCGTTCTTATCCATCCACTCATCCGTCCATCTCTAAGCGGCGGTCTCACGCGTGACGTGGACGGCCTGTGACTGTACGACCGCTGACTGTTCTCTGCATGTGAGGAGCCCCGTTAGGGCCAGAAACACACACACACACAAAATCTCCTAACTCCAAAAGGAAAATTAGCTGACACTGCCAGACCAATCCATTTTAACTGCGGCAGACTCACGAAGAATTCCCTCATACATTGAGACTGAACCCTGTAGACCTTTGTGTCCACGGCTTTGGCGACGTTCAAATCAATCTCTCTCTCTCTCTCTCTCTCTCTCTCTCGCTCCTGGAAATGAAATTTCCCTGTCTTAAATTGAATTGCGACTGCCTAGGTCTCAGAGGTAGTGAGTCTAATAGAATTAGGACGGAGCTGCAAAAGACCTAGGAGAAAGGCCTGGCTACTGCTGAGTGGAATGGACCGACTCATCACCTATAGAGAATACCCAGTGAAGTTATGTGTGTGTGTGTGTGTGTGTGTGTGTGTGTGTGTGTGTGTAATACCTCGGTTCCATCCCCATCAACACCTACTGCTGCATTTTGTCCAAGCAAAATCTCATTCCAAAAAAGAAAAAAAAAAAAGAAAAGAAAAAAGAAAAAAAAAAAAAAAAATTCCCTAGTGCAAACTGTCCTACAGCAGCATGAAAATTCTTTTCAGCGGCGCTTCCGCTGCAAGTTCAACTTAGCAGAGTTTCTGACATAGCATCTGCTGAACTCTGAATGGTTCACATGCCCTTCAAGACACTCAATCTGAAACGCTATGGTCATCCTGATAGACTTTGTCCTGAGGTGCAAACTTAAATACCTAGTTTCGATGACTCAGAGTTAGCAGAAATGGGTAGTTTAAACCCCAGTATATACCCCTGGGGTAGGGGGTGGGGGGGGCTTTGACAAGTGGGACTGACTGAGAGAGAAGTGACACATACAAGAGATTCTGTCAGAAACCGGAGGAATCAAGTTCCCCCATTGGTTATGCGGAAAAGGGTTTAGCCCAAAAAACCCTGGGAACTTGGGGCTTTTTCGAGCCTTAAACAACGTTTCAAAGAGCCGTCTGTTGCCTCACTGTATTTTCATTAAGTACTTGACTCCCCCTCTGGATTTCTTTGTTTAACTCCAGACTCCCTCCCCATCTCTCTCTTCATCTCCCTCTCCATCTCTCCCTCTCACTCCCTCCTTCCCTAACTACCTCCTTTCACCCACAGACAAACGCTCGTTTCTTCCTCTCTCTCCAGTTCTAACTGAGCTCATTGATATAAGAAAAAAACCGAACTTCAGGGTTGCCAAATAGTACATAAACAGAGCCCTATAAGACCGCGTGATACACCCTCTCGGAAGGCCCGCATTGTAGTGTTGCTTTCTAAACATTAGTCGCAAATACACAAACACAATCTGACAACACTGTTTAGAAAACGTTTTATCTGATATGGTCACTTCAAAACTATGTTGTCTTATTAGGAGCACGTTGCATGAAAACTTATATGTAGCTGTCTCAGCGATTCACGTCTACATTAATTGGTCGTGTGTAGTTGTTAGCGTCCAAATACAGATGAATAGGCGAATATAAGATTTCGAAGTGAGATGTTATCTATTCAGAAACCGGGCGTTAGTGACCGAAAACTTCGCAGAAGGGTTTGAAACCGATCATTCTTTTCATGGCTATTATGACACATAAACACCTGGATTTGTTGACATATATGTCGGAACTAGAAGATTTTTTTACGAATGCCTCTCATTTAACGCCTGATAAGACGCTGGAGCAAATTCTTTACATTGTGAGTCACTGGTATCGTTGGCACTACCCCAAACTCGACTGAGTTTGAGAGGCTCAGGCGAATGCACCACAGAGCCAAGTTGGTCCGTCTCTGTAAATAAAAGACAGTTTGTTCAACTGTAACCAATATCTCACTTGAAACATGTTTAAAACCACCGTAAAATATACAACGACTCGCAAATCGCCATAACCTTACTGTTAAAGTAAACCGTAACTAAATGCAAGTGATAATAAACTACGTGACAGACTGCAGTACATCTTCGTTCACGGTCGACATTTAGGCCTACCTAAAATTCATAAGTTTCAGCTGATGAAAAGTTAAGACGTCAAGGAGAAAAGTGAATAGAATTTCCACAAAAGTATCTTTGTTCATCCTAAACTCCTACACTAACCACGTCAGACAAGAAGAGATCTGATTTGACTGCGTTTGTGACGGAAAGCCACAGGTGGTATTGCACCTGCACCGCGTAATTACTTCTGTGAATATGCCGAACCTCAGTTCAGTCTTAAGACAACAACAGATAATGACAGGTTCAATTCAAATACCAGAGCAAATCTAAAACTGTTAAGATATATAAAAACAGAAACCAATACGCAACATATGCTACATTTGAAGGTTGTTGAGTAATCTCCCATCAACCTAGTAATCCATACATTAACTGTTTCATTCGCCAGCTTTTTAATATAGGCGTCCTTATCATTCTCATTTAACTAGTAACTAGCTAGTTGTATGGCTAGCTAAGAAGCTAAAGAAATCCAGTAAATCCATTAAACTTACCTGCTGTAGCGTTTAAGTTCACAAACTCTAAGGCTTTTCTTAAGATCTCCACTTTATAATCTTTATGTGAACACCACAATCCAAATACGTTTTCAAAGGGGAAAAAACAGTACAGTTGATACTTAATCTGGTCCAGTGGACTGCTTTGCCTGCCCACATACAACCTGTTACCTTTTCGACCGATACTAGACTGTCTGTCCAGCCCCGCCCCAGGGAATCATCTCATTGGCTAAGAGCGGCGTTATGGGTGGGACCTCAGGCAGTTTGTCTGCTTTACATATTGGCGAGGTACTCATGTCAATCAGCAATGAAATTTTAAGGAGTACAACGCTGCCGTCGTTTTGGTTTTGTTTTGTTTTGAACACATAAACCAAATAAACAGGACTGAATAGTTTTGGTCGAAATGTTCAGTGTCCTGCCGGAGAAAAGATTTCAGCATAAATTCAGGTCATCCAATCACGCTAGTGCATATATGTCGAATAATTGTCCTAGGTGTAATATTATGAGAAATTATTAAACCCATTTCATTACTTCGCACACTTCAAGCTATTTGCATGCTCTACAATGGTTGGTTTGACATTAACGCACGTTTTCCCTCTTGGCCACTAGAGGGAGTACATGACGTTGATAGATGACGTTGATAAATAGATGTCCTCAAAGGTTGGGACGCAATTGTCCATAAACAGGAAAGAGTACTTTTCTTACCCGTCTCACCTTATCACTTCTCTCTCTCTCTCTCTCTCTCTCTCTCTCTCTCTCTCTCTCTCTCTCACTCAGTCTCTCTCTCTCTCTCTCTTTGTGTGCGTGTCTGTAAATATATTTCTGATAGTCATTTATTCTATTCTTATTCATAAATATTCGGAGATTTATAAATAGATTACCCTTGATTGCTGTAAGCATTGGACTTTAAATTACTGTTTAACCCCCAAAACTTATTACACGAATCTCATAAATATTTCTATTAGTTCTATTCGTTGTTACAAAGATGGATAATTAAATAGTTACTAAAATAATCATTCCCAGCCCCTTTCTCTCATTTCATCAAATGAAGTTACAGGTCTGCCTTACCCAAACTCTGTATCGCAGTTTTAAAGGACAACAAGGTAAGCAACGCACATTTTCTTCACGTGAAATAAGGAAGAAATACACAATACGCTCATAGACAAACTGAAAATATATCTAAAACCTTACAAATAAAATTATGCAGAGAGCCTGTACAATCTCTGCTGAGTGCTGGAAATTAGTTCGCAAATGATGAGTCAACACATTATTACTGGGCTGTGTCCATTATTTGTTCCCAAGGTAATTGTGAGAGAGATGGGAGTATTATAGTAGACCTCTTATAATAGACCTCTCATAAATATTATATTTGAGTGTGTAGCCTTGTAGTCCGGGTGCTTTTGAAAAGAATGTGTCTAGACTGCCCTGGCTATATTAGAAGGAAATCACTCCCATGGAACTATTGTATGGATTTGTCAAAAGTCAGTGCCGTGCTAAACACCCAAAGACAAGTTATCACTGCCGCGAGCACGCGCTGAAAATGTTGCATTATGTTACTTTATCACAGACTGGACACAATCAATTGATCATTGTTTCCTTAATGTGCTCTGTAATTGGTTACTCCACTGGGCGCCGCAGAGTGAATGAGCGCGTGCGTAAAATGCGTAACAAGTATTCTCCGCCCAAAAAACTCTCCCTAATAGGCACGTAGACATGAATAAAAAGCACACCCCCAACCCCCCCACCCAAATCTCAGCAAACACACGGGCACGTACACTTACACCACCCTCCTCACTCAGTTTTTGACGGTCGCTCTGAGTAGACACACCGGGAATGGGATCTTCAGCGAGAGCTAAGAAAAATTACCAATTTTTTCGCGTTTATGCTCTTCAAAGACTACTCTTCATCCTTCGGGAATAGTGCCTAACTAACAGATAACAGGGGACATCCTATTCCAATGTGAATTCAGGTGAGCGCTTTTGAAATACAAAAGCGTCGGTTAAAAAGAAATACGAATGGGATGAAAGTTGAAAATTAGATTATAAACAGACATTTGATATTTGGAACCTTAACCCTGAAGAATATTTAGGACAAAAATATTGAAATGATATACTAACCAAAGAAACAAAAGACACTTCGCATAAAAAATAGGCCAGAACGTGGAGCCAAAGATTTACCAATTGACTCGTGCGTAAAAAGAGCTCACGCCGTAATTAAACAGTCTAACACAAAATCAGTCGTATAGTGCACTAGGTGAAGTAGTAACTGCAAGTTCGTGAAAGTTTCTGTTTATGTGTATGGAGAGTTGCGCGTTGAGGGTTTCCACCTGTAGTTATCTGTTGCATTGTCAAAGAAGTTGCCATGGCAAAGTGGTTCAAGGATTTCCCCACCAGCCTGAAGACTGGGACCGATCGGATCCGTTCGGCCTCCGAATCTGGTCCCCAGACCCGTCCCAAACCAGTTCTCACAGGCGGTTCTGGGGCAAAGGGTAGTCTGCGCAAAAATTCTGGAGCGGAGAACGGTGGCAGTGGAGGTGGTGGTGGAGTTGGTTCGCTACTGTCCGGGAGAAATCGCAAAAATTCTGCTATCGAATTGGGAAGGAACCATTCAAGCACCGGTTCTGGGTCAATGAAAGACGGGAAGATTTGGGAAATTCTCATTCCTGGGAAAAACAAGAAGAATCCCAAGATGGAAGGTTTTGAAGACCACCGTACATTGAGAACGACAAGTCTGGCGGATCCCTACATGAGCCGAATGATCAAGGTGAAAAAACAAGACGCGAGCCCCAAATACAGCACCGGTAGCGTAGATTCCACGGCTGCGGACAATGAGAGGGCAAAGCAAGCAATCAAGACGGAGACGGTGAGTAACACGATGCAGGATCTGACGAGTTTTAAAACAGTAAAATAAAGTTTCTTATGTTGTCTGAGACATCACCTTAATGTTTTGAAGCGCACTTGGAGAGCGTAAAGACTCACTGTTATGTCTAGCGTACCATCGTGGTCATTATACAGTACAGTAATTTGAAAATGTTGATGTAGTAACTTGGATGACAAAGAGGAATGACTACAGCTGGCAGTCAGGGAAGGTGCGCTAAGTCTTAGATTTCATCTGAAAAGTGGGCCGCAATGAGATGTTAAGATGAACTGTGATAGATCAGGTCAGTCTTTCGTAGAACTTTTGGGAATTTATGTCAAAATTCTTCTTAATGCACGACTTACTCCAGTGTACCTAGTTATACTGTTGTCTGGGAAAGAGGGGGAAAAGAAAATGCTTTTGATGTGTAGATGAAAAAATGAATTTCGTTGTGTCTTTCTCCCAGTTTTCTTTGTTTAAGATATATGGTCTCCTCCCCTCCCTCATCCCCCCCCCCCCCAAAGCTCTCTTTTCTCTTTCTTCCCTTCCTCTCTGGCTACCCTTTTTCTCTCTCCCCTATTCAGTCTGTAGTTGTATTATGATCAGTTGAAGCAAAGCAGGGAGGGTGCAAACACAATGAGACCTAACCTCTTTCCCTGCCTCTCTCTTCCTGTCTCAATCCCTCTGTTATCCCATGTACACACACACACAGACACAGAGACAGAGACAGAGAGAGAGAGAGAGAGAGAGAGAGACATGCACATGCATGCACACACACACACACACAGACACACACATACAGGCACGCACACTTAAACACACATAGTCGCACATTTGGCTGCACAGATAAGAACACGTACAAACACACACATGCACACTTACTTTCTAACACAAATATTTTCTGTCATGCACAGAAACACACTTACATACAAAAAGTTCTCTCTCTCTCTCTCTCTCTCTCTCACACACACACAC
>NC_044503.1:32479483-32481983 GCF_902362185.1 Chanos chanos | reverse complement strand
ATCCCCAAAATAGTGATAGAACAAAAAAACAGCACTTGCCCACGGCTCCAAACCACAACTGTTGCCCAACAAATACTGTGACGTTTGCGCCTGGACTTTACGCGTAGTAACCAGGTCCCCCCCCTGCCCTGTCCTTTCCTGGCACAATTACGTGTGAATGACTTGTACTTGGGAAGTTAAATCTTGATCGTCCAGATAAGGGTAAATGTGAAAGGCATTGCTGGTGTCGCTAACGGACCAGTTCTCTGTCTTGGTTCTGTGTGTAAAAGGAACAAGGCTTAATTATGTGCATAAATACACACAGCAAACACACTGCGGTCCAAAAGGATGTGGGTTGTTGTTTGTGAATGTGTGAGTACTGTGTGTGTGTGTGTGTGTGTTTGTGTGTGTGTCTGTTGAATCTCATTCCCTAAATGCGTATATATATTGTTCTGACCCTAGAGAAAATAGTGTAATGTTCACATTCTAGTTGAGTAGCAGACCAGTTTGTGTAGTCTTCATTTTGGGTTTTTTTTGTTTGTTTTTTTTTTAAATTGTGTCTCCTGTTTTTCCTGTTTGTGTCTTTAAACTATGAGCGTGTTGAACCGATCACCCTGTTATGTGTTCATTTCCTTAAGTGCCATCAAATAGCCTGTTCTTTGAGAGACTTCACTCTTGTGCGCCCCCTAGTGGAAAAAAAACCCCACACTGCACAGGAACCTCTACCCCTCCCTCAGGTTAGAATAGATCACCTGATGCCTTCTCAATTGTGCAGCTCTGTTGTTCAGCTGTGTGGATTAAGCCGCCAAGAACAATGGCTGTGCCTTGTAAATCTCTTTTTATTTTTTTTTTCCTCTGCCTTTTGTCGGTAGTTTTATCACCCGTTAGCGTAGGCTACTGTTTTGTAGCTTCATAGAAACACTGTCAGATGTCGTCTTCAGAACAAAAGAGCACCCTAAGTATTGACAGCTCGGCAAAAGCCGAGATTAGCTCTTTAGGATGGATCAATACAGCAAATTAAGGCCCGCACTTTCATCAGATCAATCAATCCTCAGCGTTGATTGGCCTAACATTCTGTCTGTCAGTGACAAAGCATTCCATTGATTCGCCCCAGTCAAGGGAAAGCCATGTTATCTGGTTTCATCTATAGACGGTGGAGTCAGATATAGCCAAGAAGTTACCTGTGAGTCTAGGAAACCAAATGAGAGTATCATTGGATGAACGAATGAAAAAAGGAAGAAAAAAGATTACTGTGCTGAAGGAAGACTGTTATATAACAAAGAAGCCTTTTTTTGTTGTTTTTTTGTTTGTTTTTTTTTAGACATTATCCACTGTCTGTACTGGTTCTGATACTGATTACATGCGAGTGACTTTAATATTGAGGATTTTGCCTTTGTACAATGTGAGACCTTGTGAATCCTGAAATAAAGCAATTGCAATTGTGCGTCTATGTCTGGTGTTGTATGACATACACGGGCTGTTCACATTTTCTGCATTCACTTTCTAATACACATCAATATTCTCAAATGATAATATACACACACGTACACACAAAAAAACACATAAGAAAATATTACATTTGTGAGCATGTCAGCAAATTACTGCGCATATGTGTGTCACTGTATCAGAATTTTACTGCTAGATAAGGGATTATCAGGTTGCCATGGTGATTAGTACAAGTAAGCTGCATGAGGTAGTGATGCCTGTTCTGGTTCTGGGGGAAAGAAAGAGAAAGAGATGGAGAGAGAAAGAGAGAGAGAGAGTCAGACAGACGGACAGAGAGAGAGAGAGGGAGAGAGAGAGAGAGAAAGAAAAAGACCAATATACAAAGGGCTCTAAATAACACTCACACACATACACATACACACACACACACACACACATTTATATATATAGTGGCCTGTTTGTGAATGAAACAAACAAATACACACACACACACACACACATTCCGTAGATTCTGGCCGGCGGGTCAAAAATAGACATTTACTGGCTTCCTGACCCAAAGCATTAAGAACCACTTTTCAAGTAAGAAAAACAAGATTACACAACAACTTGCCTCCACTCATCCTTCTCTTTATTTCCCTGTTCACTTTCTTTCCATCTCTCTCTCTCTCTCTCTCTCTCTCTCTCTTGCTCTCTCTGTGTGTGTGTGTGTGTGTGTCTCCCCTGATTCTCAGAGTCTCAATATTTAGCATTCTAACTGGGTCAAAATGAGCTAGAGGGAACTGATATGGCCGAGTGTGTGTGTCTGTGCGTGCGCATGTGTGTGAGTGTGTGTTACTGTGTGTGTGTGTGTGTGTGTGCGCCTGTGCGTCCTTTTGTTTATAAGTTCATCATTTAATACGTCTCCATCATGTGGAGAGACGCGTCCACGCTGTCCACCGTCATGTGGTTTGCCTCTCTGCTTGACTGGCCCGGCATTGTGATGTCATTCAGTGTATGGTGCAGTCATTTGTGGTGCGCAGTGCGTTCCCTAAAGCAACTGGTTTACAGAAAACACATACGGCCAGACAATGCAACA
>NC_044503.1:32454483-32474483 GCF_902362185.1 Chanos chanos | reverse complement strand
TTTTTTTCCTGTTGGGCATCTTGAATAAACTCTGTGCATTTACTCGGAATGAACATGCACCCGCACATGCGCTCGCATTCATACATATTTCTATACAGCAGTATTACCCATAGGTAATAACAAAAACATAAGCTTCCACCTTTATAACTAATTTAACGCTTTTACCCTTAAATATTCCCGCGAAGCAAAGAAATAAATAAATACTTTTTTTTTTGTTTTGCAAAACACTATCATTGTGACAATTTGAGGGGGAAAAAAAATAGAAAAAAAAAAAAAAAAACAGAACCGCCAAAACAGAGATCAATACGAACACGAGGGATTTTGACACACGCGCAAATCTGCTTCCTCTTTAGCAGCAGTTAACGTTAGCAGACCGCGACCCCCCCCCCCCCGCCGGCCGCGCTGGGCCTCGACGCCGTTTGCGTCGTCTTCGTTTAAGTAGCACCAATTTGGCTCCGAGTCCAGAGGATCCGGGGGTTCGCGCCCCTGTGGGAGCGATAAGAAACACGAGGCTTGTTTAGAATGACTTACAGCTTCTCTTTATCCAGTCACACAAATCAATATGGGGGGGGGGCCGGGGGGGCAGAGCGGGTCGAGCCCTCCCTACGCCCGGGCAGAATCCCAATCAATCAAACCCATCCCCTAACACAGTCGCATCGTATCTCGGAGAGAGAGCCGTAGAGGAATACCAAGGACAAGGGACAGGGCCTTGGTAAATCTAACACAATCGCTTTAATCAGGTTTACTGTGGTAGTGATCATGATAGAGAAGGGAGGAGATGAAAAGGATGGATGGATGGAAGGATGGATGGATGGATATGTGCTGAAGGAGAGTGGGGCGTGCACATGTACACACTCGAATGCACAGACACACACACACACACACACACCTAGTGCGTGCGCACACACACACACACACGCATACACACACACACACACACAGACATGTGCACATTGTTAAGGAAAGGTACAATAACCTTATGGACAAGTAATAGATTTAACAAAACACTTATATGAAACCCTCCTTGAACTTCTCTCTCTTTCATCCTTTCTCTCCACTCATACACACACACACACACACATACACACAAACGGAGAGGTCAACGAAAAGCAGTCAGTGAATATAGGAGTGGGCACTGAGGTCACCTTCTGCACCAAATATAGCGACGATTATACACACACCAGTGCACATACACTCTCCACCTCACACGCACACACACACACACACAAACACACACACCCTTTCTCCCTCACCCTGTCTATCTCTCTCACACACACTCACTCACTCAAATATACACCACACACACACGCACACGCACACACACACACACACACTGACTCTGCAAGGACTTTCAAGGACATTTAAGCACTTTTCTCTGCAGCAGCAGCAGAGGCTTGGTAGGCCTGTTCTCACCATCCCTTGTTTATCAGTGTGAGGATACAGAAGTCTCAGAAAATTCACAATACCACCAAAAGCTGATTTAAAAAAAACCTTTTCCATCTTCCCCTACATGAATCTGATGGTCAACACACACTTTTGTTTGTTTTGCGTTCAAATGAATATTTCTCTCATCTCACTTCGTCTCTCACTCCCGGTAGTTGTTCCGGAAAACTCTGACCCGTGCGCCCTCGCGGGTGAGGTTTCGGATGAGTCGTGTTGAGATGCTCAGATGTGTCTTTTTTGGGTTGTGGACGGTCCTGTCCACAGAATGGAGAAGTTTTAGGCTGTGTGCCCAGGCCTTGCTCCTATCGTTTGCTGCATCAAATCAAACACTTTTGCGGCCAGATTTAACACTGAAGGACAGATTTGCCCATCATTCTCACTGCTACATCTCCCCAGGCTCTGAAGCCTAAAACATGGCATTATTATCATCATTACCATTATTATTATTATTATTATTATTATTATTATTATTATTATTACCACTACTACCTCCACTGCTACTACTACTACTAATAATAACTGAACACTCTGGGGTGAGGCTAAAAAATTGAAATAGCAAGAAAATGCAAGTAAACTGATGGTTTATACAATAGAATGAATGTGTGTGTGTGTGTGTGTGTGTGTGTGTGTAACTTCAAACTGGAAAGGTTATTATAAAATGGCAGTGCTCGTTGCTGTATCAGTTTAACAATTAATAAATGCAATTCAGTAATGAGTTTTTTCATTTGATGTTTTAAGGGCAAACATGGACTATATTTTCTGTACTACGTGCTTTTGAAACAAGTCCTCACAGCCTCCGGTTAGATTACAAAACTTGTAGAACTGTTTTTAAAAATCGCCTTTGCTCGTCAGGGTTTTGGAAAGTTCTCTCTTTTTTTTTTTGTTTTTACAGGTGTTTCAAATCAAAACGTTGTCATTTCACATTTTGCACGCTAATGTGAATTTCAAACGTCACATGTGTCTATTAAGTTAAATACCTTACATAACGTGCTTATTCATCATCAAAACTGGTCTATACATGACACAGAGAGAGAGAGAGAGAGAGAGCGAGAGAGAGAGAGAGAGACGATGGCATTCAGACAGAAAGAGAAGGGTGTTTTTTTTTCTTTTTCTTTCTTTTTTTTTTCTGGTAAAATTCAAGCCTTGCTGGAGAGGAGCTTGAAGCGGAGGGGGTTTAGCCGTTTGTGAGGGAGGAGTTAATTGGTAGATTTGCAGAGTGAAGTTCAGTGAGTTTATGGAAATGACTCAGCTCTTTACCTCAAGACTACAGACTGCCTGTGGAAAAAAAAAAAGACAGAAAACCCTACTATGACTCCTAAACTCACTCTATAAAAATCGTCTTAAAGGTTTATTCTCTCCCGGTGAAATGAAGTGATAGGGACAGGTACAGATAAGGGACTGCTAGATTTGATATGGGACTGAACCTAATTTAGATAATGCATTTTTGTGTGTGTGTGTGTGGAAATCGTTTTTAGTTCAAATTCACTTTAGACTGATAGCCTGACATGTTTCTGTTCTTTCCTAAAAAATGGATTTGAGAGAAGCACACGTTGGTATGACATTTTACAGTGTGTTTAAAACCGTACAAGCTCATGATTACAAATGAATGTATTCTATTCAGCATTGTGGCGTATTGTTAGCCCATAAAATAAAAGGTTTAATAGGATTCTTCACACACACACACACACACACACCCGCACACACGCACGCTCACACACACACATACACAGGTTACATAAATACTTAGACACACATATACACACACTCAGTGAAGTTAAGCTGAAAGAGAACAGAACAGTACAGGACTGGACTTCCCACAGAGTAAAGCACCTACTGTGAGTGAAAGATCATTACCCGTGTTTAAGAGCACAGACCACGGAAAACGACAGTGAGTTCTGATTGAAATATTATATCAGCCTGTCCTGTATTACGCAGTGTTCTTTCCTCATTTTTATCACTTTCAGGAACCACCCCCGCACACACACACACACACACACACACACACACACACACACACACACACACTCCTAACCCCCCCCCCCCAACCTAGATACCAAACATTCTGTGTGAAGAACAAAAAATAATTAGAAAAGATGAATTGACTTCACCACTGACAAACAAGGCCAACGTGAATATTCCCCGAGAGAGCTGGCACACGGAGGCCCTTGCCGAGCTGAGCCAACGTTGTTTACGCCGACAGACAAGCCCAGACCGGACAAACCGAAGCGGGCGGCCAGGTCACCGGTCTATTCATATCTCAGCCTTAAGACAAACACCGTTTGGATGTTCTACAGAGTCTGGAAACCGTTGAGCCGAAGAACCATTGATCAGCGTAGGTTTTAGAATGCTTTCTCCCTGAAACTGGGAGAACTGAAAAATTCAAAGAATCAAAAGACCAGACAGAATTCTGTTGAGATGGGACCATCAGAAAATTCAGTAGGCCGAATCAAGGTGAATTATTTTAGACTTTCCAGCAGGGGATTCAAAGAACCTTGCGTTAACACTCAAAGAATTTAACAATCTTCTTTTAAAGGGGTCGGTTAATCAAACCAAGAGTTTAAGAATTTGAGAATTAAACACAGAGATGAACGGTGCTGTAACGTTACGTAAAAGAATTAGTTGAAACGAATGGAAAATACAGACAGACTAAGCTCGGAAGGACTCTGTTTTAATGTTCTGGTAAAGTCCAGAGTTCTCGAACACAGAAACCCAATAGGTCCCTGAAGGGCCCCGGGGGCGTTTGGACGTCGTGTTTTTTTTGGAAGCTTTCACCATTATGACCGAGCTTTATCCGCAATCAATACTGTCAGCGCCAAATGCCTGACTAAAGCTCACCGGCCATTTTATCTCCCTCTGTGTGTGCTTCTCTTGATTGATTTAAAAATTTTTCAGCATAAAAGGTTCCTGTGGCAGCCAAAAAAAAAAAAAAGAAAGGTTACCTTCCCTCCTTTTTCTCCCTGTCCCATCTATTTTACTTGCTGCATCACCGTGTTCCGTTATCTCTGAACGCCTATGCGCGCGCGCGCTTACGCGCGTCTGAATGTCTACACGCGTGCAAAGAAAATCGTAAAAACACGCCTTTGGAGTGAAGGCTGAATAAATATGAATAAGCATTTTTTTTTTCACACCCCGAATGATCTTACGTTTCATTTGCATCGTCTTTCATGGCGCTCGCACAGTTTTTTGGCCTCGGAGACACCGAGAGAGAGTGTGTGAGAGTGCTCGTGTTGAAAGAGTGTGTGTGAGAGTGCTCGTGTTGGCAGGCGTCGCGCTTCCGCGGCGATATTAAACAATGAGCGTTTAAGCCTGACGAGCGTACGAAGCATACGTGTGAAAAATCTGCTTTGTTCCCTTTTTTTTTACTAGCCCGTCATTTTCCTTTTTGTTTATCTTTGTTCATTATGTCTGTATTGTCTGTGTGTGTGTGTGTGTGTGTGTGTTTGCACATCCATGTGAATCTCATGAAGATACACAGAGGGCTAATGGGGGGGGGGGACAGTACTGAATTATTCATGGGGTTGCATTAAGTTTACAGTATTTGCACGAGAAACAGCCAAACATAGGCTCAGGCGAAAGGAGGCATTACAACCACTTAGCACAGAGTCCAGGAAGACAGCAACTTAATGCCAGCTTTATATAGCACAGTAAACACACAGACAGACACAGAGAGAGAGAGAGAGAGAGAGAGAGAGAGATTTGTTGACTTATTCAAATGCTTCCTACTCTGAATATAACTTTGCTCAGTAAAACAACACAACACACTTAGAGAGAGAGAGAGAGAGTGAAGAGTGAGGGTGAGAGTGAGAGAGGGAGGGAAGGAGAAAGGAGACATGGAGACACACATTAAAGGGCAGTGGATGAGAGACAAGGAGAAGAGGAGAGAGATATTGAGTGAAGAATGAGTCAGAGAGAGATAGTAAGAGAGGCGGCAGGAGGCATTACAGCGTCGTAGGTTCATCCGCTGTGTTAGCTCCTGCTGTGATGTATCTCTGCTTTGAGAGGTCTTTGCTCTCTGTTTGGCTCAGAGCATTCTCAGCCATGCATGCAGGCGCCCACACCAATGTGTTTGCACGCACATGCACGCACACACACACACACGCACACGCACACACACACGCACACACACACACACACACACGCACACAAACATACAAATGCATACACATAGAGCCCTTCCCATAAAAGGTTGACAGGATTAGGTAATATTGATGGCATATAGTCATTGGGAGGATACTGGAAAAACTGAACACAGGCTGTCACAAGGAGATAGAGATGGGGAGAGAGAGAGAGAGAGAGAGGGAGAGAGAGAAAGAGAGAAAGAGAGAGAGTGAGGGGGGGGTTACAGGAGGGTAGAGTTTATGGTGTGTGATTAGAGTCTTCATTGATCCACTGTGTAAGGCCATTTTTCCTGCCCACTGAGCAGAGAGAGAGAGAGAGAGAGAGAGAGAGAGAGAGAGAGAGAGAGAGAGAGCGAGAGCGAGAGAGCAGAAGAGAGAGAAATGGTGGGAGTGAAAGAGAGGAGAGGGACAGTTCCTCTCTCCTAAGGTTTTCCCTGTGTGACTCTGCGCATTTATCCACTGGCTTATACAGACAGCCCAGACTAAAGCAGTTTGATACAAAACTGACACAAAACACAGAGGAGGTTCAGCAGAAGGGAGGGAGAGAAAAGAAAAGACTAAAAAAAGACCGAAGTGTTCTCACATATATATATATATTTCATACTATAGGTAAACGGACACAGAAGAAATGTCTATGGGTTCGGAGGTGAAAGAAAGAAAGAAAGAAAGAAAGACAGAAAGAAAGAAAGAAAGATTTGGTCATAATGTCATGTATACTACAGCTGTGCGTCTATCGTATGTTGTGGATGTCAAGTTTCTGCGATGTGTAATTAAGACTTGAGCTGCCTATGAGAGGGGTTTTTTTTTTTGTTTTTTTTTTTTCAAAATAATTCCTATTTTCTGAACATGCTTAAGAACAGTACATATGTTGTTAAATAAGTGGAAACAGCAATATGTATTTTTATACTGTTTTGACATGATAATTAACCCTATTCAATTACCCGTTATTAATATTCAGGTTGAATCCAAGATGACTCACCAACTGCTGATTTGACCTCTTGAACTTTTATGAAATAGAAAATGAATAGGAGAGTTATATTTAACTGATTAGACTATCCAATCACCTGTCTTTCAAAGGCAGCCTGGGGGCTGACACCGAGGAACGGCTGGTGGAGCATCTACTTAACCCCGCCCACTACAACAAACTGATCCGTCCGGCGACCAATGGCTCGGAGCTGGTGACGGTACAGCTGATGGTCTCATTGGCTCAGCTCATCAGCGTGGTGAGTAAGACCGCGCCCGTTTCCGAAGTTTGTTTTTAATGATGAAAAAATGCTTCATACCCACTTTTACATAAAATTGTCCATATTCGTTAAGCACAGCATACAGTTCAAATTTGCTCATGTCCGTACTCCCGCAAACCTGACCCTAATAGACCCAGCCGCGCTCAAACTCTCTTGACAACAAAATTTTAATCAATTGGACAAGTGAGAGCAACTCCAGATAACATTAGAATTAATGTTCTGTCGTACTGCTTTGACTCATCAAGTCCTGTTAGAACCAGAGTTGTGCTAAACTCAGAATTCGTAAATTGATTTTCATCTGGCATCTGGCCCTCTGGCTCTAAGCTATCTGTCAAATTGATTGGGGGCGGGGGAGGGGGTGGGAGGGTGGGGATAGGGGTGCGTGCTACGGGGGACTCGTGTGATATACGCTGAATTAAATGCGCTTCCCGTCATGTCGTTCAAATTGAAGTTTCTCTCATGGAATGTGACAGTTCAGTTTACATTCAAACTTATGAACTGAATGCAATTCGGTGAATTCAACGCTTTCCACAATCAAATCTGGTGACGGTAGAAATCAGAGAAAAAGAAAATGTCAAGTCGGTGATTTGAGAGTTAGCATTGAAAAGGGAGAAACATGGCCCGATATTCAGGAAGTCACCGTTTTGACCTCCTGCGTGTGATGGGGAGGACCTGTCACAAAATGACGCAACGGGGCGCAGTTCCCAAGAACATTCCAGAAACATTAAACGTTCGCATACCTGGGACCAAGTTACACCTGTCATTTCAAGCATGTGACCAGAGCTGTGCTCGGATTTCGTGTTCCCACGAAATCTTTGGAGCAGTGTTTCCGATATGTAAATGATGAGAAGAACTTTATTTTTCACGCGCTTCTTTTCCTTTTTTTTTTTCTTTTTAGATGAGAATACACAACACAGTACACTATATATTGTATATGCACAATATATATATTGCTCTGCATGTTGAATATTTAGGGTAGGGTCCACATTAGACATGCATTAATGAAGAGACAGAAGCATAAGTCTGTGGGTCTACGTTGGCGCCCTCAGTAAAAACCCCTGTCCGACGGCCATGCCAAATAGCACCACGTCTCCTGGGAACTGCATAATCTGTCACTGTCAGCTAGCTAGAAAAATCTCCTTTTCAGGAATTTAATCACTTGTTGGTACGATTTAGGAGACAAAAAGGGAGATTGTGTGTGTGTGTGTGTGTGTATGTGTGTGTTTTATGATGTGGTTTGTGCCTGTATTCAGATTTCCCAGAAATGAAAATGTAATAGGAACCTAGGTACCTCAAGCCCTGGTCTGGCTCAGACGGACAGTTAATGTATCCAGACTTGTTTGGGCGACAAACTCGTATCAAAATGTCAAGTGTAAATAAGGTCTTTAAAAAACTAGGCTGCTCATTACAAAAAAAAAAAAAAAAAAAAACTGGATAAAATATATTTCCAACTGTTAAGTTTTATTTCAATAAACAAAGGTTATGTTGACTTTCAACGCCTTCCCACAACAAATAAAGAACCCACAGTATATGACACATATTTTAGCTATTTCTTCATAACAACATTTATTCATATCAGTAAATCTTGAATTGCCCAGAGTGTACTTTAAGGCAGATAGACTGACGCAATGTCTTATCTTTCATTACCAGCTGCTCCTCAGCTCAGCTGTGCCCTGTTGTGTTGTTTTGTGTTGCGTTGCATTGTGTTGTGTTGCGTTGTGTTCCGTTGCGTTGTGTTGTGTTGTGTTGTGCTATGCTATGTTGTGTTGCATTGGGTTGTGTTATGTTGTGTAGTGTTGTGTTGCGTTGCATTGTTTAAATCGTTTTGTGTCTTTGAATTCCCGGGTAGTGTTTTATTCTGCATCTTAGCTTTAAGCTCTGTAATAAAATATTTGTATTCTGTAGTTATAATCCATAGCACGACTCCAATGGGATTACTAGCTTTCCCATGATTCATTGGCTCATGTTCCGCTCCATACTAAATCACCCACTGCTGTTAGCTGTTCACACACACTTCCTCTTCCTGAGTAGAGTAGCACAGTGTGAATCAACAGATTTGTAAATTTTAGCTGAAGCCTTTACTTGTGGCAGCGTTGTGTATTTCCCCTCTACGGAATCGGTCAGCCCTGCAGTTAGAGTATGTGAAGTCCATAAAAGGGCCATTACACGTGGGGGTGGTTGGGGGGTGGGGTATTGCAGATCAATAACAGGAGGAATAATTAGGCGGATTTCGGGAACACCGATCTCCTAAACTGTGGCTAAAGCTTCTCTTTTCTGCTGTGGAGTCATTATTGTATCTGTATTGAACCAGCCTCATGAAAACATTTTATTGACCTTTTTCAAGTATTTTATTGATAATCTACCCCGGTTGGGTTGATATTTTATTGTTATTGCTTCATCATCCTGAAACATCCCTTGTTTCATACTGAACTGCATAACTGTAGTTGTTGTTGTTGTTGTTGTTGTTGTTGTTTTCAGGTGGTGGTTGTGTGGGTTGAAAAAATATTAATAGAGTGTTTTTCCTCTGTGTTTTTTTTTTTCGCAGCATGAAAGAGAGCAAATTATGACGACCAACGTCTGGCTTACTCAGGTCTGTCGCCACTCGTCTCAAACCCTCTTCCTATACCTCACTTCCTGTTTTCTCCCTCTCTTACTCTCTCTCTCTCTCACACACACACACGCGCGCGCGTGCGGACAGACATGGCATGTTCCTAATTAATTGCAGGAGACCAGCAGAGCATACGAAGCAGAGGGGACATCTATATTAATCTGACTGTCCAGGCAAGTCGGTAGCACTTATCATCGTACAACAAGAAGATCTGTCCTCCCTCGTCAGACAAAACAAATAATAATAAAAACAAACGCAGACAAACAAACAAAAAAAAAACTCTTGTATGCTACATTTCGGAGCTCCTCAATTGACTTCCATTAAAAAAAAATAAGTAAAGATGAAAAACCTAACCCGAACCTAATCCTAACAAAACAAACAAACAAACAAACAGACAGACAGACAAACAAACAAACAACAACAACAAAGAAGACACTTTCACACTTTAGTTTTACCGTTAACAACAACATCTTTTATTCGACAATACCTATACAATTTTTTTTTCTACCAGCACGGACAGTAACCGTGATCCAATCTCACTTTAAGGAAGTGTCCTCAGTATAGCATAGCATTACGCCTTCAATAAAATGTCCACCTAAGTTAGCAAGCAGCCCCTCCGGTCGCGTAGACTAAAGTAATAAAGTCTGTGAGAAATTCTCAGAGGAGACTGTGGCTCCTGTACGGTTTCATGGCGGTAAACCAGCGCCGAGTTGAATCAAAGTGTGTTCGCGGTCGACATAGCTATAAACTTCACCGGGCAAAAGTGACCGCTGCAGTCATCACACACATAAAAAAAAAAAGAAAAAAAGAAAAACGCACCCCGTGGAGAAAGATTAGCCGCACAGCCGTTCTGCTAGCAAATATATAAAACATAGACTTTACCCCCCCCCCCCCCCCCCCCATCTCGTTTTTAACTTTAAGAGTGTGGGAGTGTGGGTATGCCCTCCTGTGTGTGTGTGTGTGTGTGTGGCTGTGTGTGTGTGCGTGCGTGTGTGTGTGTGTGTTGTGTGTAGGTTGGTGGTTGGGGTGTTGAGTGCTGAAATGCTGAAATGTAATCACATTAATGGTCATTTCCTGGGCAAAACTCAACATGGCTTATATTAAATTACTATCATTAGTGGGTAGATTTATCATAACCCCCCCTCCCCCCATCTCCCCACTCCCCCAAAGTTGAAACTCATTTGATAATTACTGTGGCTAATGGAATGAAATGAGACATCACCATCATCATCATATCTAGGAGAAACAGCATCAAACGAGTTATTTTAAATGTGTCAATGTTGCAGCTGTGTGTTGCCGTAGTTACGCTTTACAGGTCGAGGTGTATTAAAACGGACATGCCGACATCTGTTTTAACTTTGTAAATCATTCTGATCGTCGGAGAACAATTCCGTAGAGACACAAGTCAACCCCTGTGTGTTGTAATTGGGTCGTTTTACCTTGTGTGCACGTGTGTGCCATGATTGGTCATGAAAGTGTTTCGATGGATTGTGATTGGCTGTGTTCAGGAGTGGCAGGACTACCGTTTGACGTGGATCCCCGAGGAGTTTGACGGTATGAAGAAGGTCAGACTGCCGTCCAAACACATCTGGCTTCCTGACGTCGTTCTTTACAACAAGTGAGTCCCTTAAGCGCTACTGCAAAGAGAGAGAGAGAGAGAAAGAGAAAGAGAGAGAGAAAGAGAGGGAGACAGAGAGAGAGAGAAAGAGAGAGAGAGAGAGAGAGAGAGAGAGACAGAGACAGAGACAGAGACAGAGACAGAGACAGAGGGAGATAGACAAAGAGAGAGAGAGAGACAGAGAGAGAGAGAGAGAAAGAGAGAGAGAGAGACCAAGAGAGAGAGAGAGAGAGAGAGAGAAGGAGAGAGTAAGAGAGAGAGAGACAAAGAGAGAGGGGGGGGGGGAGGGGTAGAGGTCAGAGCTGAACTGATAATAGAGAGAAAAGTTACAGTAAAAGAGACATTGTATCTGAAAGAGTGTGAGCACCTCTTTAGCAGCACAGTTGGAGACTACAGATGCTTTAATGGTTTTTAAATGCCATGCATGGCCTACTTTACTATTTCAGTCTGCTTCTTTTCTTCTGTTCCATGTCCTATTTTATTGCACACACTCTCTTCTTCAGCTCTCTCTCTCTCTCTCCCTCTCTCTCTCTCTCTCTTTCTGTCTATGTATCCCTCCTCCATTTCATTAAGCGTAGTGAGTGACACAGGTGGTGTGTGTGTCTAGGGGGAGAGTGTGTGTGTGTGGATGTGAGTCTGTGGTCTCATTACTTCTGCTGTGATAAGTAAGGGTCACCTTACTAGACCTTGGTGTGAGTTTCTCTTTAACTCCTTCTGTCTGTCTGTCTCTCTCTCTCTCTTTCTCTCTCTTGACTCTTAGTGGTCTACTAGGCAGGAGTTCTTGATGCTCAGTCCACAGTTAACCTAATTATCACATTACACCCACTCTCTCTGAGTCTCAGCTCAGTGCATATGTGTGTGTCCGCTAATCCATCAATGACAGACTTGACACTCACCCACCCACCCACAAACACACACACACACACACACACACACACACACACACACACACACAAAGTGACCCTAGATTATCATATTATATTCCATGTCCCAGTGTGAACCAACACTATTCTGTTCCCCTTTCTGCGCTCATTTGTGTTGTGTCGTGTTGTGTTGTTTCAGGTCATCTTCTCTTCTCTTCTCTTCTGTTCTCTTCTCTTCTGTTCTCTTCTCTTCTCTTCTCTTCTCTTCTCTTCTCTTCTCTTCTCTTCTCTTCTCTTCTCTTCTCTTCCTTCCATTTGGTTTCTGTTGCATAGAGGAGTAAGATATGCATATTGCTTATGAAGAGCAAACATTTGAACATCTGCCAATGGTATTTCCACCTAAAATTTCTCCCTCAAAGAAAACAAGTTCGGACACATCTCACTGAACAACATGTAAGGGTCCCTAATCAGCTTAATAAAAAATCTCTCTCTCTCTCTCTCTCTCTCTCTCTCAGTGCTGATGGCATGTATGAGGTGTCTTTCTACTCCAACGCTGTGGTCTCCTACGATGGCAGCGTATTCTGGTTGCCCCCGGCGATCTACAAGAGCGCGTGTAAGATTGAGGTGAAGCACTTCCCGTTTGACCAGCAGAACTGCACACTCACGTTCCGCTCTTGGACGTACGACCGGACCGAAGTGGACCTGGTCCTCCGGACGGATGTGGCCAGCATGGACGACTTCACACCCAGCGGAGAGTGGGACATCATCGCCCTTCCGGGCAGACGCAACGAGAACCCGTCGGACCCCACCTACGTCGACATCACCTACGACTTCATCATCCGTCGAAAGCCGCTCTTCTACACCATCAACTTAATTATCCCCTGTGTGCTCATCACCTCTCTGGCTATTCTCGTTTTCTACCTGCCCTCGGACTGCGGAGAGAAGATGACTCTTTGTATCTCGGTCCTCCTGGCTCTCACTGTTTTTCTCCTCCTGATCTCCAAAATTGTTCCCCCCACCTCTCTGGATGTACCCCTCGTGGGGAAGTATCTGATGTTTACCATGGTTCTCGTGACCTTCTCAATAGTGACCAGCGTTTGCGTGTTGAACGTTCATCATCGTTCTCCGACCACGCACACTATGCCCCCGTGGGTGAAGCTGGTGTTTCTCAATAAACTTCCGGCCCTGCTCTTCATGCGGCAGCCGCGAAACAGCAGCCAGCGTCAACGGCTTCGCCAGCGCCGCCGCGAAAACGAACGCCGCGAAGGCGGGAGGGGGGGCGCCGCGGCGGGGCTCATGGCCGGGCTGGGCCTAAGCGTTTCCGCGGGCAACAAGGCGGAGACGGGGGGCGAGGCGTGCACGTGCTACGTGAACCGCGCCTCCGTGAAGCAGTTCGGGGGAGAGCTCGGCGGAGGCGGGGCGGGGTCCACGGACGGGCTGAACGGATTGAGAGAGGGGGCGAGGGAGGGGCAGAGGGAGGCGGGCTCCGTGCAGAGCTCTGCCCTCCCCCCGAGGAAGCAGCAGGGTCCAGTCCTCACGCAGGCGCTGCTGAGTCAAGCCTGTCCCGGGTTCGAGGAGGCGGTGGATGGAGTTCGATTTATCGCCAACCACATGAAAAGCGAGGATGATGATCGCAGCGTAAGTCAAACATGTTTATGAATACCCATATTTCATATGCATTTATTCATATCACATTCACGTTACATTCACATTTACGTTTATTCATTTAGCACACGCTTTTATGCAAAGCGACTTCCAAGTGAGGCGGAATATTACGCTCATTTATTTATCTACGCACATAAATATTTTATATCCTACTGTATTTTAATATCGCTACTGCTAGTTACACAGGGAGTCATGAAAATGCGTAAGTGTTCACATAACTGAAACAATGTTAGCGTCAGTAGCAAATGTCTGAAGCAATCTACAAATCAATCACAGTCACAAAGTGATCGATCACAGTCACAATCGCTTAATCACAGACAGATTCCCATTACGGGTACTGGGCTCTCTGCGTTTTATTAATTTTTATGCCGTAAGGATATGAACACAGTATAATTTTCTCTGTGTGTGTGTGTGTGAGAGAGAGAGAGAGAGAGAGAGAGAGAGAGAGAGAGAGAGAGAGATGACCAACACATAAGTAATTGAGAAACACTGATTGTGATTGCAGATGTTAATATGCATGAAGGTTTTCATTTCAGTGGGAACCTGGTTCTGAAAGTGCTCTGGCATCTGTAACCCATATGAATCTCAATGATAAACGATCCCATTCCAAATTTAATTTATGAACTAGAGATGATATTAAAATTGAGAACTGCCAAATCAAATGGATTTAATTTCTCCTTGTAACAAAAAAAGCCAAACAAACAAATAAACCCTACACATATAGATGTTATCCACAGACCACACAAAGTCATAATTAGTTTGTATATCTTTTCAATCATTATTGTTATAATAGTTTTTTTCTTAAATTACTGGCAAGAGAGAGCACAATGATATTGATTTCCTCTCATAAACCACAGATCCCATTTTGTAGAGGAGATAACGAGACAATATCATTTGTTAATAACAAACTGACATGGTCAGTAGGATGGTGGCCTTCAGACCTTTCTCTATTACCGACAAGGCCTCGGTGTCCCGGCAGCGGAGTAGAGGCCGGACAGTAAAGGTGAAATAGAGGTCGACCGGTTTTATTATTTTTTTTTATTGTGCAGTGAACACGCGGCCTCTATCTGCAGTATGTCATTCACACTCCTCCATCACGCCGTGAAACAAGCCCCCCCCCCCCCAAACAGTGTCATATGATCATCGTTAAAATGCCTCCGAGGGCTTGGCCACATACCATATAATAATTTCGGCGATAATAATATCGCTCAGCCCTTTGGCGTCTGTGGCAACGGCGCTGAGAGATTACCGCGGTAAAGCTTAGCCCAAGAACGTGTCATTTCCCATTTCCAAATGCCACGTTTCGGCGGCATTGTTTTCCGTCTCTCTTTCGGAGAAAGCGCGCTGGCACGAGTGTCGCAGTAACGTGTCCGCGGCCAGAACGATGCCGAGTTTTAACAGCCGCCTGAACAGACGAGAGCTCATGAATATTCACGCTTGTAGTTCTGCATGCTGTGAGCTTTGACACAGAGGCTGTGACAGCCAGTCTTAAAGCATTAAAGAGTGGAGAACATGTGCTCTATAATATAAAATGTGTGTGTGTGTGTATGTGTGTGTGTAACTGTATGTGTGTATGCGTTTCATCAGTGAGGTGCGCAGTGACAGCTATGTTACGATGGGTTGTCAGATTTGTAGGGCTACAGATAGAGAAAAGAACAGTCTGGTTTTGTGATAGCCAAGGCTTGATTCGACAAACGATTTAAGACGGCGTACGGAAAGTGTGTTAGCATTGCAGTGTTGAGTCTCCTGAGGGTGCGCAGCGGTCATTCCCAAGTTATTTTGTATCTGTGAGCACCTTCAGTGAGACAATCTGCTGTCCAGGGTTTTGGTAATTTAATTTACTCTGAGGAGTGTCCATTTTTATTAACACTGGAACGCGTTAAGGATATGTTGGCAGTTGGTTGTCAGTTGAAAAAGAGCAAGAAGAAATTTGAGTTACTTATTTTTTTCTAAACGTGTGCCCTATTGTGAATTGTTTTGGCTAGCGAGGCTGGGTTGTTCGTGGAGATTTTCGAGGAACTGATTGCGATATATTTATTTCATTGAGTATGGGAACAAGAGGCTTTCCTCAGAGGAAATGAAGAGTTCTCAGCTATTCCGTCCATCATCTTGACATGCTCACAGCCTCGTCCCCATGGCAACGGGTCGTCTCCATGCCGACCTCCTCGTTGCCATTGCCGTGGTTGTGGTGTAAGCCCCTCTTGTGTCTCGCCTCATCAGAGCACTGTGCTGGAATGGAGTCTCTGTGCACATTAACCTTTTCCTTCACCCCTTCTTCTTTCTCTCTCTCTCTCTCTCTCTCTCTCTCTCTCTCTCTCTCTTTCTCCTGTTCCCTCCCCCCTCCCTCACCCTTATGTTTTTTTCCTCCCTTCAATACAACCCTCTCGATCTTCATCTGACTCACTGACATAACTGCCCATCGTTTCTTACTCTCATCATTTCTCTCTCATCTCTCCGTAATCCGTCTCTACATCCATCCCTCCCCTCTTCAATATTCTCTGTCCTCCTCTCCTTCTGCTTTCACTCATCTTTGTGTCCTTCCATCAACCTTTCCACCCACTCCTCTTCATCATTTTATGTCTCTGCTTCTTTCACAGGTGAGTGAAGATTGGAAGTACGTTGCCATGGTGATCGATCGCCTCTTCCTGTGGATCTTCGTGTTTGTTTGTGTCTTTGGAACGGTTGGAATGTTCCTGCAGCCTCTGTTCCAAAACTACACCGCCAAGACTCTCACCAACACTCCTGGCTGACCAATCACGGGCCCCCTACACACCGACGGACATTACCCGCCACCAATGGCGTTGAGAGGACAAAGGGCGGAGAGAGGGCCTGCCCAGGGTGAGGGGAATTTCTCAGTATGTGACTCGGGACTGATATTCAGCTGTAATCTGCTAGGTTTATACAAACTCTTTTTTGGATCTTTTAACAACAACAAAATAGGCCATGTTCTCAGAGAGACTTTTTCGGTCAGGAAGAAGGAAGCTTCTCACCCAGTCCCCTCTCTCCTCCCTTTGAGAGACAAACTGCACAAACCAATCAGGGAGACAGGACACACTTGTTTTACTTTGCTCTGCCAGCCAATCAAACGCTCTTCTCGTGCAGGCAGACCCCGCTATGTTGAGCCACCAACACAAACCCTGCCCCCTTCAAACGCTACTCAGCTTACAGCTTTCTCTAGTGACTTTTGACTGGTAACTATGTGGGCAAATCAAAAATGAGATTTTAAATGCCTGTTATATGTTGTTATTATTATCCTATCTCCACCACTCCTACAGAACAGTTTTAGTGTGCTTTGTCTTATCTTATCACGCTATAGTATAATTCATATTACTGTTAGCTGTCAGTCATTTCTATTTGAAAATATGGGGCCACAGCTCTGTTAATGCAGGTTTTGATGAAATCAATTATTGTATAATTATATTAACCAGAATGTGTTATTAAGTGTACCACTCTAACTATGACCTGCACATTCAGACGACGAGGGGAAAAAAACAAAACAAAACAGGAGATTATAAAACTAGAGAGAGAGAGAGAGAGAGGGAGAGAGATTGATGGTTGCTTCTAGAAGGAAATGATTACTGCATGTAAAAATGATAGCGTGGGTTCTTGGTTTGGTGACAAATCGAGGAGTTAGCTAGATATGGCTATCGTGTAGCATGGAAGTGTTGAGTCAGGTATGCGCTCAGCTGATCAGGCAAAGAGATGATTAGGTGGCTGTTTGCTGGAGAAACTGAGGGACGTTGAGCCAAAATGGCCGTTGCACGGAGACTATATGAAAAAAGGAAGTTAGTTCTTAAAGGTGCAAAAACAATAGCTCGACCGCTCATCTGCACTGATGTTCGGTTCTGTTGTCGCGGTGATAAGCGTGTGGGATTTCAAACATTGTTGCACAGTCCCTCCCCCACCACCACCACCCCTTTTTATGCCTCCATCGCCTATTATTCTTTTTGCCCTCTCCTCTCCTCTCCTCTCCTCTCCTCTCCTCTCCTCTCCTCTCCAGTTCTTAGCATACTGTGTTTCATTCTCATGTTCATTGCCATGTGTTATAAATGAGAGAGTGTTATGCGCACAAGTTTACTGGTATATTCATGTATCTCTTGGGGTGTGTGTGTGTGTGCGTGTGTGTGTGTGTTTGAGTTGGGAAGTGGAGGAACAATGCGCTCTCATCATAAAGAACATTAACGTCATACCCAGTTCATATTAGGTATACACTACCCCCCCCTTAACTCTGTCTTTATTTTCATCCCCTCCTTTTCCGCTGTCTCTTCCTGTCTTTCTTTCCTCCCTTTAAGACATAATTGACATGACAGAAAAGTTTACTATGAGTGTATAGAATATTTAAATATAGCTACCTAAGGATTGTTGCTAATGCTCTCCCGCGAGAGCTCTCCAGCTACTTCCTGTAGTATCTGAACCATTACTTCCTGGTTTCTGTCTTTTATACGCATCACATCCTCACCCACACTGACAAGTTGTTCCCTAGTACCCAGGGACCTCTTTTACCACGCAGGATTCATAAAGTAGCTGACTAACTTGGAATTCGTTCCGAAAGGGGAAGTGGAGTCAAATTGAGTCAGTCCAGATGAGTCAAAGCTGAGTCAACCTGATGCTGCTATTCAGACAAGGGTTACAGTTGAGAACAGGTAACCTTAATTTTATTGTCTGGATAGGAAAAAAATGAGGGGAGAGAATTAGCATGGTGTGAGTTAATCTTGTTTGAAAAAAAAAAAAAAAGTAAACCAGTTATCTTAGTGATTTTTATTGGTTGATTTATTTATTTATTTTTGCTTTGTAGAAAATGCCCATGGTTCTCTCCACTGCTTCAATTCTGTCCATCTCCTCTCACACAATTAACTGCCTTCTCTGTGCAGTTCTTTCCTTGGTATTGATTTAAAAAATCAACTGGATGGGTGACTGCAGGTATTGCTGCTGTATTATTTTGTCCTATCCATACTATTTAGAGTTTGAAATGGCTGACGTGGTGGTATTTCATATGCCGGGATTTAGTCGTGAACATCGTCGCTTGAGAAACAGGCTCTGGAGCTGACCAATCACAGGAGAGAGCTGTATGACTGTTGGTCAAAAGCAGTGCACACTCTTTTGTGCTGTAGACATACTAACCTTTTTAAAACCCCTCCCCCTCCCTCTTCCCCAATGCAATCCTCGCTTGACCCTGCACCACACCTGGTTGAGTTCAATAAAGTTTAGAGGTTCAGATATGAAGGTCTCTTTGTGTTTGTATCTTTTAGTAATCGAGCAAACGTATGAAAACCGTGTCATGTTTCACACTACGCATGCATGTTCTTGTAAAGTAATGCTCCTTAAAAGAGGTGCTATTGAGAATCTTAGAGTGGAATGGTAAAGGATTAAAGGATAAAACTCCTTTGTCCTGAAGTCAAGCTTACATGCTTTAAACAACTTTCTAACGGGAACAATAAGCAAGAATTTGTTCACATTCTCTCGGAATGTAATGAAATGAGCAAAGACAATCGGCAACTGCCATTAGGTTTAAGGCCCTTAAAACGATCACACGATTTAGTTTCATAATCACACTATTATCCTCAATAATTAATTTAAAATATAAAGAAAAACCTAAAACAAGAATCCATAGAGCAGTTGAGCTGATACCCGAGACCTGGGGACTTTCGAATTCAACAGTGTCAGGTGTCTGTACACTGCCATCTGGTGGTCAACACTCCGCCCGTAAATCTGATAAATATTTAAAGTGTTTTTGTGACGAAAATAAATGCGGCAAAATTCTCTTCGACCTTTCAACAGGCCATATCAATCATATAAATATGCCGAATAGATTTATCGAAAGGAAAAATAAAAACTGAAACTTTAAGAAATTGATCAAAATATACCACGATTTTTAAAGGTCAAGTTTATTCTAATATGGAGGAATATTTCAGGAAAAAGGTTAAAAACGAAAGAATAGAAAGACACAAATATTCACATATTGAACAATGACCGTTATTTTGAAATATTCACGCGCTAAACTTTCATTCTTAACCAAGTTGGAATGGGGGTCACTTCAGCTCGATGGCATAGGCCTACCACTAATCTAAAATAACGCAAATGGTTGGATGAAGAATTTTGCGTGATCATCAGATGGATATTTAGATGAGCGAAGTTTACGCATATCCTCTCCTTCTCCCGCATCGTCTTCATATCACTCCCTCCTGCATCGTTCAGAGGTCACGTGCAAACGAAAAGAGTATTTCTACTCTTTCTTTGTGTTCTTCTTGGTCCCGTCCTTGTGATACTCCAGGAAGAAGTCATTGCAGGCTACAGTCAAGGCACCCACGAGAATGATGAACTCGGTGAAGTCAACCTCGCCGTCGTTATTCGAATCCAGATCTCCCATCACTTTATCCACGGCGTCTTGATCCTGCGCGTTCTGCATGACAGTTACAGAGACAGTATGTGAGTAGATGCGGC
>NC_044503.1:32394483-32449483 GCF_902362185.1 Chanos chanos | reverse complement strand
AACAATGAACACATTTCTTTTTTTTAATGGCACTGATAAACAAACAAAGGGTGAAAGCGTTTATAGGTGTGACATTTAATGAGACAGATGAAATGTGAAGGGTCTGAATGAACAGATGGATGGATGGATGGATGGATGGATGGATGGCTGAAGAGAATGGTTGGGGAGGTCTATTCGCCGTTGGCCGTGCTGGTTTGCCCCTGTGCCCTCTGCTCACTGAGTTGGCAGGCGAGATAACCCACCAGTTTCATATACTCCTGGAAACTGACCTTCCCATCTTCATTATCATCCAGCCCTTTCATCATGTCTTTCACAGCAGAGGAGTTCTCTGAGCCCTGAGAGAGAGAGAGAGAGAGAGAACGAGAGAGAGGGAGAGAGAGAGAGAGAGAGAGCGAGAGACAGACAGAGAGAGAGAGAGAGACAGAGGGAAAGAGAGAGAGAGAGAAGGAGCGAGAGCAAGAGAGAGAGAGAGAGCGAGAGAGAGACAGGACTTATTTAGGCAGTCAGAGTAAGGGAAAGTGCTGTAGTTTCAAATTAAATTAAAGACAGTAAGTCAAAACATATGAGTCCAGAAACAAAGTTACCATCCAACAGATGGACAGAAAGGCCCTGTTTAGACACGGGAGAGTTACAATGTACAGTTTACTATATATATACGGTAATGGTATAAACAGGATCATCATGAAATTAGAAGACACTCCAGAGACGTGGTATGAACACTGAGGAGAATAGAGTTACAAAATGTAGAGGTGCATATACAAAGACACAGAAAACTATAGAGTTTGGTGTATGGGCACAGGCATAGAGCATAGATATATACTGCATAGAGGAGCGACTCTCACACTCAGGATGTTGCCCAGTTGATTCTTCACCAACTTCTGGAAATTCTTTGAATCCATGTTCTCCTTCCCGCGGGCCGAGCCCAGGAATTGCGTAACCACTGTCTTAATAGCCGATTCCATGTCTCTGTGGGGGGAGGGAGAAAGAGAGAGAGAGAGAGAGAGAGAGAGAAAGAGAGGAGAGAAGAAGCGATGTCAAGAGGAGCGAGAGAGAGAGAGAGAGAGAGAGAGAGAGAGAGAGAAACAATATAAGAGTGTTAAATCTTTTTTTTTTTTAATTTTGCTCGGCTATTCCTGACTGTCTCCCAGTGAAGAATGCTTCGAATACAAACACGCACACTGTAAGATGCTGTAAGACAAGAAGAGAATGTTGGTATGGCTTTTGGAACTGAACAAGGGGTTTGGGAACAGGGTCAGTGCAGAGAAGAGTTGACTCTGGAAAGCAAATGACAAAGATAGAGGGATGATGTTAGAATAGCTAAAGAGTTAAAGGAGGGAGGAGGGAGCGGAGGAGAGAGGGGGATTGGAGCTGCTGAGAGGCTACACTGAAAGACAAAGGAACTTGTGATCTTTGACGGACATCGGATCCCTCTTGGCCACCAGCAAGCTACAGGTTCATTTTACCCAAGGGATTACCTGCTACCAGTCTGTTACTCTCTCTCTCTCTCTCTCTCTCTGTGTGTTCTGATAACACACACACACACTATATATAGAGACCCTGTCTCTTTGATGACTGTTCTCTCTCTCTCTCTCTTTTTTTCTCTCTCTCTCACACACACTAACACATACACACAATAAAGAGTGCTGTGTTTCATATTCTTGTGGAACCCATCAAATATTTCAGAATGATAAATAATGCACGGTTTAATTTGGATTTCCTTCCAGTGACATTTAAAGGGCTAATCCAGAGGGAGAGTGAGAACAGTAGAAGACTTTGCTGCATGCATACACACAGACACACTCACACACACACACACACTCACACACACACACAAGCACAAACATAAAAGACACAATATCACGTAAACATACAACCGTGAGAATGCAAAATTTGTTCCAAGGTTCATTTCTGACAAATAAAAATTCCATGACAATTAATAAATAACAATCTGATCAAAAACAGAGACAAACAAAAGAAAACATGTCGCCGTCAATAGGTGCGTCGTCATGACCTTGAAAATATTTTTTTCACCTGAAGAACTCTTTCAGCTCAATCATTTCAAAACCATCTCTTCCATATTCCCTGATTTTTCCCTGGGCCTTCCTGACCATACAAAAACTGACATTTGTTTTGGCTGATATCAAAGTAACACACACACACGCACACGGCATAAAATGAGACATGTTTTGATGGGGGGGCAGGGGCGGTTGACGTGACGAAGGGGGGGGGGGGGGGGGGGGGGGGGGGGGAGGGGAGGGTAATCCTAGAGGCCTTTCCTCTCAGGTAAATTTCCCATCTGACAGAGACGTCACACCTGAATACACACAGAACATCACTAACGTTAACACACTACACCAGTGCACCACTGCCTCATGGCCCTGCCAATTAACAGTGTACCACAATTAACCTAATTAGACAGGGGAAAGAGAGACGGAGAGATATGGCAAAAATAAAAACAGAGACAGATAAACACAAAATGAGAACAAAAAACGTTAGACCTCGCATCTTGTTGGAATGATCTCATTTTATACTCCCTCAACACATCGCTGGGTTATGTTGATGACTAGACAAAATAACAAAACTCTATTTGTGTGTGTGTGTGTGTGTGTGTGTGTGTGTGTGTGTACGTGTTATGACTATGAGATGAGATGATGGCTCTCATCACTTTTTCATGTTGCCTGAGGGATGGGGCATGCAAGCGACACCTCTAAATGAGATGCGCATAATTAGGAAGCACGGTGAAGCGTTGAGACAGGTCCTGGACAAAAAGAAGAGGATCAATCAGGTTGATTGATGGTCGCTGCGAGCGATTAGCACCCTGGAACAGACGACCCAAACAAACCGGCATGTAATGAGACAGTGTGAAACTAAAACAGGACCCAGAATCCTCGCTGCTCATTCTTGGCTCCAGTCATAAGACAGAAACACGCAGAAATTCAGTGTAGACACTGGATTGGTAGCTCTAGCCTCCCATTAAAGCAAAGCCAAACACAAACATCCCAAATTCTTTACAGACCCAAATCAGCCCATTTAACCCAATTATTGAACTCGGTATTTTAGAAAAGGACAGTAAGATATTGTTCACTTCCATTAGAATGTTTCCCTATTTTCTTCTCTAGTATGTCATGAAACTTTTATACTTTTGTACATTGGTGTCAACAGTGGGATCTGTGTACAGAAAAAAAAAAAAAAAAGCTTTGCACTCAACATTCTAATGCAGAAGAATTTAATAAGTTCCAGAAACACACAAAGAATGCAGTTTACTGAGGAAAAAACCCCCCATCAATATTTCATATTATTCAGCATCAGAAATGTTTGTTGGGTTTTGGATTTATTTCTGCACAGAGATTTTAGTTTCAACATCTGTGTCTGTACCTCATTAACTGATGCAATTTAGCTGGGTTTTTTTTTGTTTTGTTTTTGTTTTTTAACAGGACAATATATATCCAAACCGACAGTGGTGCTAATAGTAGGATTACCCAGGTGTAGCCTCCTCTTTATCCTTTGTAAAAACAAGGTGTAGGCATGTTTTTATGGTAACGTTTCAACTGGCTTTAAACCAAAGCTCCGAGAAAGAAGGGAGAAGAGTCCTCAACTGTAAATCGATTTCTGGAATCACTTTATTAAGTGCTGGGATGAAGTGCAATGTCTATAGTCATCCAGGATAAAGCTGATCTCCAGCAGCTGAAGAAAACGACGGTTGGACAAGCGGTGACGAGAGATCTTGACGATCCTTTTCGATTTCAAAGGCGCGGCGTAGGAAACAATAAATAAAAATTCAAAACGCTGCAATTAGAGAATCTTTTTTTTTTTAAGGTTCAAGCCCAATTCAGAATAACAGTGAGTGTTCTACTGTGGTATGATTTTCTCTTGGAGAAGCTGTCTCTGTTCTAACCTCAGTTACACTTGCGTAAACAACCTCAGGGAAGTCTGGCCTGACGTGGTTATGGTTATGATGGAATGCCTCAGCCGTCTAAGCGACTCACACACACACACACACACACACACACACACACACACACACACCACACCTGGCATCGCCTCTCTAAAAATGACTCAAGACATACTGTAATATCCTGTGCCATGCAGTTTTAGAACTGCAGATACTTGCTCACAGCGCTGTCATGCTTAATGAACCTTACACAGTCAAATGTCATTAAAAAACAAAAACATTTTAATCATATTTTTATAATCTGCTTTTTTTTTTTCATTCATTTTTTTTTTTATCTCAGTCTTACTGCCAACAGGCATTGTAAGCTAGTAGTAACAGTTCCAGCGAGAGTTACCGAATAGAAGACGTTTGCATGTGCTAGCTTGAATCAGTTCATGAGGTAAGTTCGAGTTGAGGCGTTGCGACATGTCTGTGTATTTTTTTTATATCCTTTATTGGAAGCAGACTTGTTCTTAAAGAGCAGGTTCTTTTTAGTAACAGAAACGCTGAGAAGACACGGGCACAGCTGCTCCTCTGAGGTTGAGTATAAAGGAATTTGACTTTGGTTTACCCATGTTTCCCCTTATGCGGTTTAAGTTCAAAGATTAAAAAAAAAACAACAACAAAACTTCTGGTGCTCTACCAAGCACACACATCTGAAGCAAATCAACAAGTGTTTATCACTTCTATTTGTATACCTGGCTTGTGGTTCTTAATTGTGCTATGTCCTACTATTGCATGTGATTTTGTTCCTGGCTGTCACCAACAGAATTTAATGTGTCTCTTGGCACAAGCTACTGCCCCTACCTGTCCTGATCTCTCTCTCTCTCTCTCTCTCTCTCTTATACATCACACGCATCTGTAAACACACATACGAACACGCATTCAAACAAATACGCACGCACAGGTGAATCACCATGAGATCGAAAGGTGTGATTCACATCCTTGCATGTTTCGGACCTGGCATCACAAGACCAGTTTTCTGAAGTTAACAAGGGTCACCGTGTTTCTCCAACAACCGGAGTCTTGTCACTACATTCATTATTAACGGCGAAGCGACAACCCAGTGGTTGTTCTGTCGTGTAGCCGCTGACAGATGTAGGACCAGTTTATGACTCCCCAGTCCGGCGTTTAACTAGTCGTTCACTGCACTTAACTATCGCTACTTGTACAGGACAGTACCCTCACAAGCACTCACAATACCCCTCACCACATTCATCTAATCCTGAAGTTTAGTAGCAGAACTTCACTGCAGTAATAAAATGTTTTGAATAAATTAACAGGTTTCCGGTTTCGCCTTGAAGTGTAAAGGGAGTACGGATTGGATTGCTAAAACAGGAAATCGGATACTGGAGGTAATGACAGTATGGTCGTTCGTTGCGGATGAAAAATTAACGAAGGAACCGGAGGATTAAGCTAAAAGTGACACATTTTCGTCAGCTCTGACACAAACATTAACATATGTAACTATTACATAATGTAAGAAAAAGAAAGTAAGTCATACACTATCGTTGAAAAAAAAAAACTAAAGTACAACAGATGTCTCTTACCCTTATGTTGGAGGAAAAGTGAGATAGTAAATGAAGTTAGCCGTCTCTGTCTGGTTCCCACCCTTTTTTAATGCTAGGTCTACAACCAGACACACACACCACCCATTCAAACTCTTCCGTGAATTCATGTCATTCCAACTTTTTTTTCCCCTTATCAAACCAGTGGGCGTGTGCCCAGGATGGTGAGGAGGGGTGGAAAGAAAAAGCTATTCAAGAGAGGAGATGTGGCAATGGGCTATGCCACAAACCTAAATTGTATCGAGTGTGTAGTATTTGAATCCCGCCGCACGCCCCCCTTCTTAACTGATTTATGTTTTGCGCGACGTTGGAGTTGAAACAGTGGAGAAGAGTGGAACCAATGAAAAACATTTAATTTCGATGATTAACACTGAACGTGTGAAAACAAACTAGTCCAAGAAATTATCATCGTTTGCGTTTGAGCGGTACTATCAAAGTTCGCTTGAGTTGTATGCGTCTTCTGTCTCCATTCATTGTTGTTGGGTTTTTTTTTGTTTTTTTTTTAGTTTATTTCCTCTCGCTCTCTCTCTCTCTGTGTGTGTCTCTCTCTCTCTCTTTCTTATTCTCTTACGCTCTCCTTTTGCCAACATACTGTTACTTGCACTTTTTGAGGTGTCTTAGTCAAATAAAATTTAAGTATTCTTGCCTCATCTTTGGCTCATTTCCTTTATATACATACAGTTTCTGTTGGTTCTTTGTGTGCTGGTAGAAACATGTCCATGGGTGTGTTGCCCAACGACATTAAGCAGGTGAGGTTGTGTTCATGCCACACCCTATGAGTATCACTGAGCTTTTCATTCTTTCTTTCTTTCTTTCTTTCTTTCTTTCTTTCTTTCTTTCTTTCTTCTTTTGCCTTTTTTCCAACCTCCCCTTTCAAACTCTTCACCACAAAAAATTTTATACAGGGAAAGAGACCTGAGGTCGCATACGCCATACACTTTTATACAAGTTCGCACATTTCTAAATTTCCTTCGAGATTAATAAAGTATCTATCTATCTATCTATCTATCTATCTATCTATCTATCTATCTATCTATCTATCTATCTATCTATCTGTCTATTCAACCAGCAAGTAATCTTATCATTCACACACACACACGCGCGCACACATGCACACACACACACACACACACACACACACACACACACACCTCCACAACAACATCTTTTTTCAAGGATCCTCGACTTACCAGAGTGTATTTAACCTAGACATGCATCCCAATTACAGAGACAATACAGACATAGTCCATTAATTCTTCACCAACCACCATCCAGCTCTCCTCACTCAGCTGAATAATAGCAGGGGAGAATGTGGAGGAGTGCGTGTTGTGCAGACATTAAATAGGATTAGTGGCAGTTTGGCTAGTGGGCTATTTCAGCAGTATTGTCTTCAGGCACAATTACAGTGTCAAAACAAAGGGGCAGTTTCCAAAGTGAAATAGAGGGAGAAAGGTGTATACTTGAGAGAGAGTGTTCCGTTTCAGTGATGAAACTCCATGCTAAGTAATTTGAACAACCTGATGATCAATCATCTTCATTTCTTGCAGGTCAACATGAACATTTTTGAGTGCAAACGCGGCAGACGTCCGAGATGTCCTACTGGCTGAAACCGCCGTGTTTGTTTGCCAGCTGGCCAATGAGCTGCCAGAATTCCAGGAAGGTCAGCTCTCCATCATTGTTCTGGTCCAATGAACTCATGAGCTGGTCAGTGACTGATGAGTCATTGGCATTCTGTGGGGAATTAATGAATGAGATTTTTTTTTATTTGGACAGACCATAAGAAGCCTATTGTGCCATCTTAGTACCCTTGAGTGCCTTTCATTCCCATATAAACATGTCCTCAACAAAGGGGTTTCGTTCTCCAAAGCTTTAATTCATTAATCTCTTCCAACAGTTTGGCCAAGGAACAGTTTGACATGGGAAAGCAAAATGAGGCATAACTTTAACCAAGTCTGTCATTTCAGTCTGAATGAATGGCCGTGAATAGAGAAGAAGAAGGAATTTCAAAAATAAGAGTAGAACGGTATATCCTAATATCATTGTCACCTTTTCTCCAGGATTACAGGTATAACAATGAATTATCCATTTTTCTGTCTAGCTTGTCGCATAGCAAATCCACACTATCCCTGTCTAAATGCTCTCTAAAAACGGAAACACAAAATGAGGAATGAGGATCATGAAATGAATGATGCAAGGGCGGTTACAGAGAATAACTTTTGCTTACAGAGAATAACTAAGTAATTTTCCATCCTAACTACAATCTTCATCTATAATGCACCTAAAAAAAAAGTTATAGGGAGAGTTTCCAGCCATAATTTGTTCCTCTATTAATTTCATTGTCCAAAAACAAATGAATTTGAAAGAGCTAGATGGCTTGCAAACCATAGCTGCTCTATCCTGGCCTTTGTTCAAACATAGATTTATAAAAGGGTAGTGAGATGTGTTTTCCTTCTGAATTCTGAGCAGTTAAATTTAGATCTGTGTGATTAATCTATTCAGCTGAATGCTTAACATTTTATTCCAAGTTCTTGACTGTTATGTCATAACAGACAACCCAGATGTTTACCAGCTTCAGTTCTGGGCATCCGGTTTCAGGGATTCAGGGAACTGGAAATGGTCAACACCAAGCTGTTCCTTCAAATACACCTTTAAAATTTAGCCTGCTGTACAATAGCGTCATCTCGTGGTTGAAAGTGAGAATTGCGAAAGCTTTACGTAAAAAATGGCGGTCATAAAACTTCCTCCCTCAAAAACACCGTGGAGTTTGAGCATTCACTTGCTGGAGACTCCTTATTTTAAATTATATTAAATTATATTTTGGATTAATCAATACCTGCACTGGTCTTTATGGGGCAATCATTTTTGGAGAACTGACATGGATTTTAAACTTTTTAACGTCACTGTAGTTAATGGCAAATCTTAGCTTGTCCGTACAAACACGCAGTCACACTATATTCCTTTAAAAAAAAAGCAACAACAAAAAAAAAACCAGGAGTTTCACACGACATTACCTTGACAAAGTTGGGTAGTTGTGAAACTACAAGACTCTGAAACTCATCTTTGCTCAGTGTGTCTGATGAGCCGTCCTTCCCAGCAAACACCTTAAACTGAGAGACTAGTGTGTTGATTGCAGCCTCCATGACAGAGAGAGAGAGAACGAGAAAGAGAAAGAGAGAGAGAGAGACAGAGAGAGAGATGGGAGTGAAACTGGATAGCTCTGAAATAAAGAAAAAAATGTTTTGAGAAAACGTTCACCTCATATTTGATTTTTAATGACATATTTCATAGTTCATTTTTAATGTAAAAAATATACTCTTACTACTTACAGACATATAAAGAATTAGCACATGCATTTTGCAAAAAACAAAAAATGCAAATGAGCTATACTGACAATTGCTGATAGTTACATGTGTACACAGCCATTCACAAATGCTGTACAAAAGGAACACGCAAACATTTAGTTACATGGGAGGGAGAGAGAGAGAGGTGGGGGGGGGGGGGGGGGGGGATAAGCTCACCGTGGGATAAGCTCACTTTCACAAGTCTAATTCCACAACAGCAGTAGCTTAATGTTGATTAGTTTATGGCCTTTTTTCTGCTCATCTCTGTCTCTCTCTCTCTCTCTCTCCAACTCTTTCTTCCTCTTATATCCTCTGGCCTTCCACTGTTGTGTTACACAGGCACAGAATAAATCATTCGCTACATTTTACTCCACTACGTGTTACGGCCGACGTGTTCTGTCTGATTGTGCAAGTGTTCCATGACAGAACATAAGAGGCGAAATGAAGAAACATATGGTACATAAAGAGTAACACACAGAAGGTTGAGATGTAGAGCATTCAGATTACTTAGAATCGTTGATCGCACAGACTATCCCTGCAAATATATAATTGACATGGATCTTGTTATGACAGCTGATGGCCAACGACTGTAAAATGTATTAGAGGGAACAAAAGCAAATTTTTTTTTTTCCAATTTAATGTCAATATCCAAACGTCAGAAACCTTTCTGAAGCACGAACTGCATCTTATATATGTCTTAATTCAAGTCAATACACCCACATGCATTTATGATTTAACAGTAAAAGTCAGTTATGTGGCATTCATCCAGTCATTGTATCTGTAACATCAGTGATATTAACTGAAGAGTGAATATTGTATCTGAAATGGCTGATGGAACTTCCTTTGATGACACAATTCATTTAAAGAACACAGAAAGGAGAATTAGATTTCAAGAGATATATCAAAATAATTAATTCTGGCATTATTGCTGCCTACAAATATATTTGTATACTGTAACATTCATTAAACACTTCATGAAATTGTCACTTGCCATGCCATGCCATGCCACAACATATGCATGTGTGTGTGTGTGTATCTATACTACTGATTATATATTTTAAAAATTCGTGTGAGAACATTTGGTTTTATTTTAATTCAGCTAAAGCTAAATTGCTCAAAACATAAAACGCATCCTTGCATCCGTTTTAAAGACTTATACTGTGTGCGTGATGTGCTTTGAGTTGCAGTTGCCAGATGTCAAACGTTACAGCTGATGCAAACTCTCTCAAGTCGATATTAAAGTAAGGGGGAACTGAAAGTTACAGGGTGTTTTTTTTTCATACTCTATCATTAACCTCTCTGCTCTGCCCTTGGTCACTGGTGTTGTTTTGTAGGCTTACTAAACCAGATAGGATGTTCAGTTATAGAGCAGTGGGAATACTCTTTTCTCTTTTTTTCTCTTTTTAGATTGTACAAAGGTTAGAAAACAGAATAAGTTAGAAGTTAGAAGATCGAACACTTAAAGTAATCAAACTTAATCACTCTCTTTTGAAGTGTATCAGAACTATGCAAGATATATATATATATATAGAGAGAGAGAGAGAGAGAGAGAGAGAGAGAGAGAGAGAGAGAGAGAGAGAGAGAAATACTGCAACAAAAGTGTGTGCTTTGCACACATTAGAGAAAAGACTGTTCTAATTCCCTAAGTGTGCTGGCTAATTCCCAGCATCTCTAACATGCCAGAGGACATTCAAGTTTCATCAAAAGACGCATCTCTGGACAGTGGGGATTAGGGTTTGTATCACTCAATGGTATATCACTGAACTGATAAATGGTAAATAACTGAAATTCCAATCATCAGTGAAAATGAATTACGTCATTTGATGTATTTCAGTCTGCCGTTGTTTACAAGCGCAAGAATCCAAATAACATCAGGACTCAGTGTCCACAGTTGATACAGTGACAGTACATTTGTTGTCCTTGGAATGCAAAATAAAGAAGAGTAAAGAAACCTGAAGCAGGTCCTGTAAACACTGCTTGATTTAGTCTTATCTCATTAACTTTATAAGGACACTTGCTTTGCATAACTATAAGCTTGGGACTGCGGTTGTGGAAAGCAGATGGCATCTGTCCAATGTTGTGTGTTGAAGCAGTGCTGTTTGGATCGTCGTTTATGATTGTGACGCGGCACTTTCAAGTTGTTCTGTCTTTCATTCATTTGCTATGTGTGGCGCACTTCATGGTTGAGGGGCTTCCTGTAAGACAAAAATGTTCAACTATTATGAGATAAAACCAGACAAACAATACCCTATTTAGGGAGGATATTGTGCATAAAACAAACAAACAAACAAATGCATACATACATATGTACATACAGACATACATACAAACATACATACATACATACATACGTACATACATACACACACACACACACACACACACACACACACATATAAACATAAACTACATTATTCTTTCCACCTCTCTATCTTCTAAACACTAGTTATCTTATCACAGCAACTAACAGTGGAGAAAGAAGTAGCATTTTTAAGGTCACTGGCCTTCCCTCCAAGCTTAGCAGAGATGTAGACCATAGTATTATCTGAAGCTCAAGATGACAGCCATACCAGTACAAAATATAAGCACACTCAAATTTTTGTTCTCTTTAAAACTAGGGTCCTTGAAACGAAACTATATGGGGATGCTAATACAGAAGTGTTAGTATGCCACATTAGGTCAGAGGAGAAACTAAGACAAAAAAGTTGAGACTGAGTAACGTAGAGGAACATCATATGGCTGAAAACTGAAATCAAAGCCTATTTAGCATTGAAAGAACTCAGTGACTGAAGTGAATGAAGATTGTCACGCGGTCATGTAATATCACGGAGTATATGGAAAGCTTCTTACTTCAGGAGAGTGCATATGTCATGTAACACTTAGAAAAAGTGCTTTTGGCTGTTCAGCACAGAGCATCCAATGACATTATAAATGCAAGAAGCAGACACTGACAAAACATTGACATGAAAACAGTACGAACGGATAACCCTTCTGAAAGACTCAGTTACTTTTCAGCCAGTTAGTTATTTGCAAAAAGACTGAAGTCCTTTGCCACCGTCATTTATTCCATGCCTCTCGTCTTTCTTTCATCCTGACCTTGGTCTTACCCTTTCCTCCACGTCATTTACCTGTGTTTTCTTTCCTCCGTCCTACGCCTCTTAATCTCCGTTTACCTCGCGCTATGCCCCCGCCTGTACACTCACCGTCTCTCTCTCTGCGATGTATCCTCTCAGGAGGTCCCAGAACCGTGCCCTCTCGACCTCACGTTCAGGCCAGTCCAGACGCTTATGGGGTTGCATCCGATTGGCCAAACTTTGGACAAAGGAAAAGTTATAGCCTCAAATCGTGTCTTTGTTGTGAAAAGTGGTTTGTGATGTTGGGGAGCACGGGCTGCTTACCAGAGAAAAGCAGAGAGCTCAAAGGGAGATATGTGTTCGAGGAAGATAAGGGTAAGTTGGTGTTTTTGTTTGGCAAGCAAGTGATGTGCTGCCACACACATTTCTAGGCTGCACCAATCACTGCGCAGATATTGGCGACTGATTACACACACGGTGTGCCTGCTGCTGTAAGTGCTCTCTGCAATTCGGTTCACAATGCGTTCCCCCGCCTGTAGGATATTTGAATACAAACAATCGTGGTGTTGGAGAAGCATGTGTGGGGGATAGTCATGTCACAGCAAAACAAAACAAATATAATAAATGACACAATTTTTGGGTTCTTTTTAATGTTTGTCTCCTGTTGTGGCTCCAAACCTCCTAAAAATCAGCTTGAAACAAAAGACAACATAGCTTTCAGTCATTTTTCTACTGTCTTCAAAGAGCTTACCTCCAAATCTCTGTGGTGCAGACAGAGCTTCAGTTTGGGATGTCCTTGCACCTCCAGCCTTGGAACCATTTCCCCCAGCACCCAGGCTTCATCCCACGTGCTAAAGGACACAAAGGCATCGAACTTCACTTCCTCCTCCTCTTCCACTGCAACTCCTTGTCTCTCTTTTCCTCTCCTGCATCTCCTCCCGAGCCTCTTTCCCACCCATCCTCTCAGCTGGCAGAGGAGTACCAGACGGGGCCAGCGAGCATGGTGGTAACCGACTGCAGTGGACAAAAACAGGGCGATGGTGATGGCCGTGCTGAGGTAAACCAAGTAATGTACATCCGTCTGACACAGCTCCATGGTGGACAGGAAGTTAAGCTTCTGGTTATGCCAGTCACAAATCTGTTTTTGCAGGTTCATGACACACACAAGTGGAGTCCTTTCTGCCCATTCCAACAGCCAGACATTCTTGCAATCACACTGGGATTCTACTTTATCAAAGACAACAGCTTTTAGTGACGGTAATACTTCAAAGACTCCATCCAGCAAGATCAGGGAACTGGTGCTGTAGAGTCTTAATAGACGTAATGATGAGAGGTCTTGAAACATGCTGTTGGTCAAGTGCTTCAGATCGCAATCTACTAAGACGAGGATCCGGAGCTCTGCAAGATTCCAGAATGTCATGCTTGGGTCTGTGACTTCAGAAAACTTGAGGTTAATGAGCTTAAGTCGCTTAAGATGGATTAAGGTGTTGATTCCCATTTGTTTTTCAATTTCTTTTCCACGATTTGAAGTGAGCTCAAAAGATTCTAAATTGGAAAAGTAAGGCCCAAAAAATCCGCCACAGCATGTGAAACGATCACTGATCACTTTCAGCTCCCTTACAGATTTGAAGACAGGGTTATCACAATCGTTGCAATCGAATGTTTCACCCTGGAGTGTCAAAGTAAGGGTTCCGTTAGGGGCAGAAATGTTCCCAATGACCAATACAGTCTCATGAAGTACAGCGATGCTCAGATTCTCTATCTTTGGTGGAAATCCTTCAAATATCATGCTTAGGTGTAACTGAGGTATTGAAGAGATCTTTCCCACTGTTAGCTCTCGTAGTTCCTTTTGGTTCCGAAAAGTACCCCACTCAATTACACTGATTAGGTTATGGTCAATGAGTAAGACCTCGAGAGCCGAGAGAAATTCAAAATCATAGTAAGTGAGCTGCGCTATTTGATTGTGGTCAAGTTTAAGAACTCTCAGTCGGGTCAGGCCTCTGAATGCCCCCCGTTCAAGGGCTTTAATTTGATTTTCACTGAGTATGAGCTCCTCCAGCAGTGGCATGCATTGAAACTGGCCTGCATGGACTGATGTGAGAGAGTTTTGCATCAGGTTCAGAGCCGTTATGTTCCAAACCGTTCCATTCCCAGCAGCGCACAGTGGGGCTTCACTTAAATTCATGTGAACAAACCGCAGCGTCTCTATCCCTAGCATGCTCATCCAGAATCCAGGATCTAGTTGTTCTACTCTTGAAAATACAATGCTCAATTTCCTCAAGCTTGTCCCACAGTTTTGTAGATCTTTCACTGACAACCTCTTCATTTGGATGTATTCTAGCTCAAGGTCCTCTACATGTAAGTGTAAAATGAGATGGCACAAATACTTAAAGTCTACGAAAGGCTTTCGAGTTATCTCGGCTGTCAAGGTAAATTTAGTGAGATGTTCAATCCCAGATTCCCATATGCTTCCCAGCCACTCACCATGGAACTCCATGGAAAGCGTGGAGAGATTTTGAAACATTGACATGGAGTTGGTCTGGATGATAGTAATTGGATTTCCGTGCAAGAGAAGGGTCTGGACGCCAGTTAGCTTTGCAGACTTGGCTACACAGCTATGAGCCCTGATAGTGGATATGCCACTGTTTTTCAGAGACAGTAGCTCCAGACACGACATAGTTGCTGGGAGGCGACAGAGGATCTCACTGAGGTCACTGGCACAAGTCTTGTCTAATGTTAATCTTCGAACCATAACAAGAGGGTCAAAAGTTCCATTTGGAACAGGCACTAAAGATAACTGTATTAGGCCAAGCTCCTTTAAATGTCCCAAGCCAATAAATGCATGGGGTTCTATTACAGCATTCTTGCATAAAATGTCATTGTCACCAAACAATATCCACAGTTTCTTCAAGTTTGGGAGCCCAGAGAATGCTCCGGACTGAACCCTCTCAATTTCTCTTCCATAGATACGCAGAAACCCCAAGGATGGGATATGTGAGAAAGCATTGGAAGGAATGACAGAGGCATGCTGATATATACACAGTGATCTGACCTCAGGGCCTACCTCAGACAGGTCTGTTCTGAAGTCCTTCACAATACATTCTGCATACGGTCCAAGGCCAGGGATGTGTTGGCAAGGTACGGTCCCACCCATGTCCGAAAGGAGGTCTTCGTCAAAAATGCGACAGTGACGAGCAATAAAAGCAGAAACTACACTGCAGACACTGGTAAACAACGTCAGCCTCACACACAGACAAAGACATCGAGACAAACTCGCCGATGCTAATCCCATATTGGGAGAACAGTGCAACTTTGGTCGCTTGTTCAGAAATGAAAAGTTTCAAAATGTTACCATTGCCTTTTCCGTATCGCCCAGCTGTCATTCTTGCTCTGTAGAGTTCCCTAAATCCTTTGTAGCTTTATGTAGACTTGTGAGAAAAAAACGTGTTTTTTTCCGCAGGCAGAAATAACCAAGGTACCTCTTTTTTTCATCTAACACTATCTCAAACCGTTTCACTTCCTCTCCCCTGAATACGGTATGTAAATGCATGTATGCTTTTCTCAGAATTGGTATACACAGATGTTGATGTTAATTCTGCCTCTTTGTAAGTGTGATATACATTGTTTTTACTGAGGTTTTCTGAAATGAACATGCAGCAGAGAAAATGTTTCCATTTTTTTTTAATTTTATTGATTGCATAATTTTAACAAAACTTTTCCATTTGGTTGGAGAGACATTATTATATGGGTGAATTTGATGTTTTATTGTCTGCCCCCCCCCCCCCCCCCCCCCCAAAACTGTGGCTAAAAGATTCATTTCACTTTGTTCTGCACATATGAATATAACTTGAAAAGGCTAAAGGAGGAATGTTATTAATGACAGACAGCAGATAGTTCAAAGTGTATAAATGACTGGAGTTAGAGACCTGAAGTGCCAAATCCTTTATAAACCTTGAGTCACAGTTAATCTTAGCTGAAGATGTGACAATAAAGGGAACTGAAAACCACTTTTTTTTTCAATCTAGAACAAATTTATCCGCTCAAGCTTTTGTCACTGACGTCGCTCTCAGGTTTATTGAGTCAGATGTGGCGTGTTGCTCAAATGGAAGCAGTTTTTTTGAATCTCTAATATTTTTTAAAATCTTTTAAAGGTTTTGTACAATGTGGCAGCAACCCCTGCTACCAGGTTTTAAAGCATATTTACAGAATAACACTGACATGGGTTGGACATTCTCCCCTGACGATTGCTTTACATCTGCTCATGTTGTGCCCTCTAGTAAATCTAATTGAGACGCTGGTTTGCACTTCATATCTGAGGAGCATCCTGTAAAGCCAAAATGATCACTATTAAGGGAGGGAAAAAACAGTGTTACGCAATGCAAGTTGTCTAAGGTAGCTCTGCAAGTTGTCTAAGGTAGCTCTTTCCTTAATTTTTATCCTCCAGAGCAGCTGTTAATCTAGACCTAGCTGGTTAGATATTATCAACCGATGAAGTCTAAAGTTAACCCTCACTCTACCCCAACTCTAAATCTATACTTCCACCCTTCTTAGCCTCCTTGTTGCATAGATATATATATATATATATATATATATATATATATACACACACACACACAGACACATATACATTTTTAAAAAAATTTTTTTTGGGGGGGCAGTCACTCCTTGTCCTCTCTCTCTCTCTCTCTCTCTCTCTCTCTCATTCTCTCTGTCTCAAACACACACACACACACACACACACACACACACACACACACACAGTTTTTCTCTCTCTAACTTACCGTCACTTCCTCTGCAATGCTTCTTCTCAGGCGATCCCAGAACTGTACTCTCTCACCCTCGTCTTCTGGCCAGTCCAGATATGTGCGAGATTGCATCAGTTTGGCCAAACTGGACAACAACCATATTATTTCATGATATTTAATGAAAAATCAATTGTTGCAGAACTGTGAACTACAAAGAAAATGTTTGTGAGATGATGTGGTCTTTAGAGTTGCTTACCGGTGAAAGGCAGAGAGCCCAAAGGGAGATATGTGTTCGAGGAAGATGAGGATAAGCCGATGGTTCTGCTCAGCAAGCAGGCGGTGTGTAGCCACACGCATTTCCAGGCTGCACCAATCACTGTGTAGATATCGCCGACTGATAACACACACGGTGCACCGACTACTGTAAACGCAATCTGCAATGTTGTCTACTATACCTTTCCCCACCTGTAAGACGTTTGAATGGAAACCATTTAGAAGTTTACAAAAAATAGCATTGTCTTGGGGATCTATATAACTCAGAAACACTTAAAACTGACCTCGAAATCACGGTGGTGCAGACAGAGCTTCAGTCTGGGATGTCCTTGCTCCTCCAACCTCGTAGCCATTTCCCCCAGCACCCAGGCTTCATCCCGACTGCTAAATGACACAAAGGCATCGAACTTCACTTCTTCATCTCCATCTTCATCTCCCAGTCTTGCTCTCCCCCTCCTCCTCTTCCTCCTCCTCCACAACCTTCTTCCGAACTTCCTCTCCACCAATCCTCTCAGCCGGAAGAAAAGAACCAGACAGGGCCAGCGAGCATAGCGATAACCCACAGCAGTGGACATGAACAGAGCTATTGTGACCGCAGTGCTGAGGTAACAGAGGTACTGCACATCTGTCTGGCACAGCTTCTCCATGGTGGACAGGAAGTTGAGTTTCTTGTAATGCCAGATACACTGCTGCTTTGGCAGACCCATAACCTGCACACGCTGTGTCCTTTCTGCCCATTCCAACAACCAGCCATTCCCACAATCACAGCTGAAGTCTACCTTAGCAAACACAACAGCTTTTAGGGATGGCAAAACCTCAAACACTCCATCCAGCAGGATCAAAGGAGTTACCGTGTACAGTCTCACCAGCTGTAACGATGACATGTTCTGAAACATGCTTTTCATCAGGAAGTTCAGACGGCAGTTGATCAGATTTAGGATCTGGAGCTTCGTGAGGTTCCAAAACGTCATGCTGGGATTGGTGTGGTTTGAGAAGTTTAGGTTGGTGAGTTTAAGACGCTTCAGATGGCGTAGCTTGTTGATTCCTGTGTAGTGGATCCCTATTCTCTCGGCATTACCCATGAGTTCAAAGGACTCCACGTTTGGGTAATATGGTGCCATGAAGGAAGAACGGCATGTAAACTGACTGCCGTTGACTTTCAGCACTCGCACAGCTTTAAAAACCGCATTGTCGCAGTCATTAGACTCTATCAGGTCTCCATTTAGCTCCAGGGTGAGGGGTCCATCGATCTCAGACCTGTTTCCGACCGTAATATATGTTCCTGGACCTGCATCGATGCTGAGACGTTGCATTTTCCTTGGAAACCCATAAAAAATCATGTTGAGGAATAGCTCATAGATCACATCCAGTCTTCCAAGTGTTAGCTCCTGCAGTTCATGTTGTGCCCGAAATGTCCCATGTTCAATTTTTTCGATATTATTGTTGTCCAGATGTAGGATCTCCAGAGCCGACAGGATTTCAAAATCAAAATAGTTAAGCTGTTTGATCTTGTTGTTATCAAGTTTGAGAATTCGTACTCGAGACAGACCGTTTAGAGCCATATGTTCAAGTTTCTCAATTTTATTATCACTCAGTATGAGCTGCTCCAGTAAAGGCATGCATTGAAACTGATTTGCCTGGATGACCGTAAGGGAATTCTTCCCCAGGTTTAGTGCCGTTATATTCCAGATAGTTCCACGTGCATCATGCAGATTTGCGGCATGACAGAAAGAAGCATTTGTCAGCCTCATGTTGACCAAATCCACTATCTCTATTCCTACCACAGTCATCCAGAACTGAGGACTGAGGTTCTCTATTTTTGAGTTCCAAATGCTCAGCTTCTTTAAACTTGCTCCACACTCATGCAGATCTTCTTCAGATAAACTTGGTGCTTGTATATAGCTGAGTTGGAGGGACTTGAGTTTCAAATGAGAAATTAGATGGCACAGGTCCTTAAAATTTGTAGACTGTTTTTTTATAACTTCCCCTGTCAGCTCCAGCTGACTGATTTCCTTGATACCCGATTCCCAAATGCTTCCTAGCCACATACCAAAGAACTCCATGGAGAGGGTTGACAGGTTCTGGAAAACTGAGAGGGAACCTGCCTGGATGATTTTGACTGGGTTTCCAGTCAGATCTAAGGTTTGGATCCTAGCCAGCAGTGCTACCGGCCAAGTCTTAGACCCTGCTGGACAGCCACTATTACGGATAGCAGAAATCATGTTATCCTTCACGGTCAGGTGCAGAAGACGAGACATCCCATCTGACAGTCGACAGAAAACCTGACTAAGGTCCTCCACACAAATCCTCTGCAGTTTTAAATTTACTACTCCCAACAGAGGGCCAAATATTGCGTTAGGGGTATTAGTCAAAACTAATCCCTGAAGTGACAGCTCCTCCAAACCTCCCAAACCAGTAAACGCATCATTTTCTATTGTTATATTGCTGCATGTGAAATCGTTGAAAAGTATCCACAGGTTTCTCAGGTTGGGAAGCCCAGAGAATGCTCCAGACTGAACCCTCTCAATTTCTCCTCCATAGATATGCAGAAACTCCAAGGATGGGATATGTGAGAAAGCATTGGAAGGAATGACAGGGGCATGCTGATATATACACAGTGATCTGACCTCAGGGCCTACCTCAGATAGATCTGTTTTGAAGTCCTTCACAATACATTCTGCATACGGTCCCAGACCAGGATTCCTTGCACAATGAAAAATCCCTTTATCCATGTCAGAAATGATGTCCTCATCAAAAATCTGGCACTGACGAGCAATAATAGCAGAGACCACATCGCAGATGCTGAGGTAAATGATCAGCTTTGCAGACAGACATTGTAACAAACACATGGACGTATGCACAGATGCACCCATAATGAGAGACTGCAGTAGTTCTGGCAATGCAGTTGAAATGTCCACAAACTCGCCTGCTCTACCTCTACTTCAGACGCTTTGTCACGCTGTAGTTATCTAAAGCTTTTTTGGCTGCACCATGGTGTGTATATTAAAACTAAACTCATCCCCAGTGCAGGTCCTTTCGAAGACAGTGTACCTCTTGCTCCGAGGGAGCACAGCGACGTTGTGTTTCAAAGACTCTAAAGCAAAAACAAATGAAGCAAAAAAAAAAAAAGACACAAAGCAGAAGTGCCCTGCCCCCTGTGCACCACACTGTTTGTGATATCTGAGTTGTGAGATGCAAGTTTTTGTATTAAAAGTGGTGGACAACTTGACAGGAAACAACCTATTTCATGGTACTGTATGTCAATCAAACCCTGTAAGGACGTAATTCATTGTAAATTCATTCAAATGTATACACTGAAAAAGTGAATGAGTTAAATAAAAAATTGGCCATTGTTTTGTGTGTTTGGGGTTTGCAAAGTTATAAAGAGCATTAAAGTAGGATTTGATTGTAATAAACTATTTTGAGATTGTCCAAAACATCAGTATTGTCCATTCTGTCTGCAGTGCTGTTCGAATACAGCCGTGGGAACCCCTGGCTGCACCTTTACAAATTTAGGTCCTGAAATAAAAGGGAACTGAAAGAATGGTGTTTTTGGCCATTTAAAATGGCTTGGCACACAAAATATACTGCCTCTGAGGTGACTGTAACAATCAAACAGATCATGTAAGAAATGTAAATATGGACCAGGAGAGATAAAAATCCCATAAGTAACAGCCACCCCTCATTTGAGAACGATACAGAACAAGAAATAATATCGACATTCGAACATTAACTAAGCAACATGGACACATTTCACACAAATGAACTCGAGCAGCTGGAAAGTTTCTCACACCTTTATTGACCAATGAAATGATGTAGGTCATAGGTATTGCATCCCCCTTCATTAAAAGAAACGCAACCTCATTTATTTGTTACATGAAAGTTGTAAATCTATATCAAATTGCCTACGGTCATACTGTACATTGAAAAACATTCGAAGCAACACATGTCCTATCAGCTTGTAAACCCTGACACAATCAAATTAAGAGACCTAGTTTGAATAAGTGTGAAACATATAGATCACTTTGTTTTGTGGTTTTTTTTTTTTTTTTGGTGAACACATAAAGTTCATCAGTGAACACAAGCTGTTGTGAAAATTAGCAACAAAAACAAACAGTGCAATGGAAGCATTTATCTAAAAACTTTAACAATCTATCCACGCTTACTGCGCATTTCTTGCTACACAGAGACGATTAGGCCATTTGCCCAAAAAAGTGACAAAATTAAACAGTTATGTTTTTTTTTTTTTGCTTAGTTTTTTCCCAAAATGTTATAATTTACCAAGTTTACGACTTTTGAAACTGGTTTTCTGAGATTTGCTTCAACGCATATTTATTTTTGATGCACAGTGTCAAGCACATTCAGCACTTGAGAATTTACATTCTAATTTATAGGCATTCATATTAGGACTTTCTGTACAGTGTGGATTTTTAATCTGACTTCCCCTGAGTCCACTTCTCTTTTAATACATTTCATTACTAGTTACCAAAAAAAAAAACCCCACTCAAACAACATTAATAAATAAGAAGATCCCCCAGATCAGTACCTCATGTTTGTCAGATAAGTAGTCCTTTACCAGAAAAGAATGAGCTTTGCTAACAAACAGTGGAGACAAAAAAAAAGTGTCTGCTACAGTAGTCTGACTCCTATATTATTCAAAAGGAAAAAAAAAATTACAGCATTTCTTTCTTTCTCTTCAAAACGTTTTTTTTTAGAACAGTATTTATTACAGAAAAGGATCGACCTGATGATCAGCTGTGAACGTCATAAGTACCCAGTCAAAACTAGTGAATGTTCAAGTTAACTCTCAGTAGAAAACTGTATTTTCTTAGAATTACAATGGATACATCTCACAGGATTCTGCAAATACGAATTGTCACAAGTCTTCTATGCAGTACACCCACAATCTTTTTCTTCTCCTTCTTCTTCTTCTTCTTCTTTTTTTTTTGTTACATTTTAGCAACATGCTGATTCTCTCCTTATTTCACTTTCTTTACAAGCCATTCTGACAGTCTAGAAACACATCAACTTGAATCAGATTACATGACAAGGAAGCAAAAGAAAATGTAGGTAGTGGATTAGTACTTCAAGGGGTCGGTGAACGTGAAAACTAAGGGAGGGGGGGGGGAAAGAACAAAACCAACTCAAGACACACATAAAATTCATGAACAAAAAGTTGGCTAGAAACTGCGTTATTGATGCTCTCTGATGATACGTGCTTCGTTTTGCAGTAATTGTAACGACATGGAAACGCCAGCATTCCTCAGTCTATGAATGATTCACTTTTTCCATACTACAGCTGAGCGGATTAGAAGATGAGGGCAGGTGAGCTGCAGAACCACTTGCCAAGGCAAGAGAGTGAGAATAATGAACATGTTTATACACGATTTTACCACACGCTTCTTTTCACAGAGACTCGTCTGCTCTTCATCACATCAGATCAAGCGGTTCTTATATTGTAATCCCTTTTACTTCATAAACGTGATCACTTCCATCTTCTGGGTACACCTGCACTCTCTTTCACTTATCAACCTTTCACTCTGCTACTTTCTTTTTTCCCCTCCCATCTCTTCTTCTCCCCTATCTTCTCTCCTCTATCCGGTAGAGCAAATTTCTCAATCGCCTCTTTTTCAAACTCCTCCATTTCATCCTCCTGTTCTTCACTTTCCTCTCCCTCAACCATATCCTCCAAAATATCAGCTACATCCTCCACAAACTCACTAAATGGTATCTGATCGTGGGCAAAGACGCCATTGGGGAAGAACTCTTTGACCAGCTTGCTCAGTTCTTCTTTCCTGGGGGACTGATCCATAGGGCTTTGTATCTTACTCAAGTAGCCCAGGAGAAGAGCCTCGAAGTCGGAGAGACTGACAGGGTTGAGCCCCTCTGCTTGGGCACAGTCAGCCACTCCGCTGCATCCTGGTTTTGGACCGTCGTGATGGTGTAGCCTCTCTTTCTGCTCCGTCCAGTAGTCTCCGTGGCTCTTGTCACGTTTCTGCCTTTCGGTGTGAAGATGAGAGGATCTGTCTGAGGAGCCATGCCAGTGTTTCTCTTTCTTATTCCAGTCTTTCTTTTCTTCTTTGCTTCTTTTCCCTTTGTCATGACGTTCACTTTTCTCTCTTTCTTTGTAAGAGCTGGCGTCGTCCTTCTTCCCCTCTTTCCACGCGTCTTTTTTCTTGACTCCATCTTTGGACCATTCCCTCTCTTTTTCGTTCAAATACTTCTTCTCCTCCTTCCCTTTCCATTCTTTCTTTCCATCTTTACCTTTGTGATATTCTTTCTCTTCCTTCCATTTTTTGTCTCCTTTCTCCCTCCATTCTTTGTCTTTATCTTTTCCATCCCCTTTTTTCTTCCTCCAGTCGTTCTCTCCTTTCCACTCTTCCTTTTCTTTCCACTCCCTCTTTTTCTCGGCCTTCTCTTTTTTATCTTTGATGCCGTTTGATCCCTGTTTTTCCTTCTTCCATTCCTTCTCTTCCTGCCACGGCTTTTTCTTACCCTCTTTCTCTTTACCTCCATCCCATCCTCTGTGTTTTTCCTTTTTCAAGTGTTTCTCTTCCTTCATCTCATTAAAATCCTTCTTTCCTCCTCCGTCCTTCCAGCCTTTGCCATCTTTTCCTTGTGGTTTCTCCTTCCGGTCTTTCCTTTCTCCTTTGCCCCTCCATTCTTGCCCTTTGTCTGGGTGACTCTTCTCAGTTTTCCAATCTTTCTGGTCTTTCCCTTCTTTTCTCTCGCTTCCTTTCTCCTTCCATGGCTTTCCCTTCTTCCCGTCTTTTTTCCACTCTTCTTGCTCCTTCCCTGCTACTTTGGCCTCCGTCTCCCCTCCTTTTTTCTGCTTTTTCTCTGTCTTCTCCTTTTCAAATGATTTTTTGCCGTCTTTTATATCTCTCCCCCGCCGTCCATCCTGGCTGCCTTGTACGTCCCCTGCATGTCCTGACGGTGTGATCTGAAGCTCCTCTAAACTGCCTGCAAAGGGACAATACAAATCATGGAAGAGATGAGGAAATTAATAACAATGCTACTGGATGAGATAAGAGAAAGTACTTGACTAGAAAATCTGATGTCACTTGTGTGCTTCTAATATGTGGAAGTGATGCATGCATGCTGGTACAGAATCTGTGTGTAGTGTGTGTGTGTGTGTGCGTGTAGTGTATGAGAGTGTGTGTGTATGAGAGTGTGCCTGCGTGTGTGGGGGTGTGTGTGTGTAGTGTATGAGAGTGTGCGTGTGTGTGGTGGTGTGTGTGTGTGTGGTGGTGTGTGTGTGTGTGTATATGTAGTGTGTGTGAATGTGTGGGGGTGTGTGTGTGTGGAGTATTTGTGTGGAATATGGGTGTGTGTGTGTGTGTGGAATATGTCTGAGGAGTATGCGTGTGTGTATGTGCGTGTGTGTATGCGCGTGTGTGTACGTGTGTTACCTGGGCCATGTGAGAGTTGTGTAACTTTAGCCTTTAAGGTCTCCAGCTCTTTCTGGAGGGCTGGCATAGACTCTAGCTCTTTCTTCGCTTTCTCGCTCTCACTCTGAACCCTTTCCTTTTCTTTCTCCAACTCTCTTTGAAGAACGGGTAGTTTGTCTAGCTCTTCTTTTATCTTCTGGTTCTCTTTCTCCAACTCCTCTCTTCTCGTTCGCTCTTTCGCTCCCTCCTCTACCTGCAGTTGTGCTGCTTTTAACTCCCCTGTCTGTGCCTGAGTTAAAAAAAGAAAATGAAAAAGAGGGAGATTGACCCAGAAAAATAAGACAAAAATCTACTTGGATAGTCTAATTTATCAGAACAGACGAGCCAACGCTCTGTTCATGGGACATGGGGGCTTGTATCCCATAGCAACCGATTGTTAATAATATGAATATCAGAGTGGTGTGGAACAGTGCTTAGCATACATTTAAAATTCTAAATGTTAAAATGTACAAAAGTATAAACTAAGTGACTAAGCACAGATGTCCACTGTCATTATGAAAATGAAAAAGAATCAACCTGTGGAAGTTTCTCACACACATACACACACACACACACACACACACACACACACACACACACGCACGCACACACACACACACACGCACGCACGCACACACACCTGAAGCTGTGCTTGTAGTTCGGCAATCTGCTGGTTCTCTTTCGCCAGTTTATCGAGTGTTTCTGGAGCCTGAAGACCAGCAGGAAGCTCAGCTGGGTTAATCCAGCCCTGTGAAACACACAAACAAACCCAAACTATGTTCTCATTCAAATTATTTGGCCAAGTAATGAGGTTAATGGGTATGTGTGCACTGACAGAAAGAAAGAGAGAGAGAGAGAGAGAGAGAGAGAGAGGGGGAGAGAAAGGTTGGTGTCAGGTGGGGGCGGGGGAATCTGCTGACCTCACTTTTCAGTAGTTCTGGATCTTTCAGCTCTTTAACATCGATGTCTCCTTCTGTGTGAATACAAAAGATATTATAATACATTATAGCACGCTAATAACTTAAATTACAATGTAATGATAAGTAAAGAGGAAACCTTAAGATAAAACATTGGCAAGCTCACACCGCAACACAACGTGGTAACACGGTTAGTAAAACCACCACTTCCATTAAACCATCACTCCCATTAAAATGACTGACAATTTTGGCATGTGAGGCATAACAAATGAGAGATAACATACACTATAAAGACACATATTCCCCACAGTCTTAATGCAAAAAGCTGACGTTAAAACACATGTGAACAGTATAACAATGATTATCATATACTTAAGAGCCTGCCTAGGTCTGTTTGATACATTTATCCTTAAACAGAGTAAATGATGCAAACAGTGATATGTAATTAACAAAACAAACAACTAAACGTCACAAAATGGAGTCCATCTTAGCACAGACGTCATCATTTCAGGACAATGTTGAAATCTTTTAAAAAATAAGAGACAGGGACATTAATGAGCATACTTACATATGAGCAATTCAATACATGTAAAACAGAACACGTTTAAGTTGCACACGTAAAACAGAACAAACAAGTTAAAGCGTGAGCATGCATTGCATACTGGGTAAGCATGAAGCAACCCTCCACCAGCGACTGACTGTGTGCAAAAAGCGTGTTGCAGCAAGTTTCAAGTTTTAAGTTTCAAGTTTAAATTTATCTAAAGCCCAATATCACTGTTTACAGTCTCAAAGGGCTTTACATGCCCGCAGGATTACAACAAACAGAGCAGGGTGGCACCCCCTGACTTGATCCGCATAGCGGGCAAGAAAAAAAACTCCTCAAAAAACCCAGACGCTAGGGAAAAATAGGAGAAATCTTGAGAAGTACCACAGAGAGCGGAGACCCCCTTCGAGGCCAGCCAGGTGTGCAATAGGTGCCAACCCAGTGGGCAGCTTTCTTTCAAACCCCCCCCCCCCCCCCCAACCTTCCTTTCAGTGTTTATAGCTGGCCTAATTCACTCAATCTGCCACTGAACAGTTAGAGCGCATATTAAACATGTAGCGCTTTGTCAGAGCTCAAAAGGTCAAAAGGTGAGGTGAGCGACCTCCTCATTCCATCCCACAACATCTTCTGACTGAAAAAAGAGACTGTTTACACAAAGATCATTTGCTGGACAGTTGCGGTTTCTACGGTGTCGTTTGAATCAAGAGTCTGAATCTCATGCTCTTTGCTCTGTGTCCCACACACACACACACACACACACACACACACGTTTTTCTCTCTCCACCTACCCTCATCCAGATCCATGAGGATACCTGTAGAACAATACACCCCAGTCTCAAAGGCCCATCAAACTAAATCACCACACATTTCCAAAATTCATTCACTTATATTTCTAATCACACAGTCCCACGACTCCTCCCATCATCACCTCTTAAACAGTAAGGAACTCGTGTGATTAACTAGTGGCTGAAGTTTCGGTTATATACGTGGTACATTCAACAAGGACAGCACTGTTGCTGGAATACCAAAAGGACACCAGACAGGTCATGTGATAAAAAAACAAACAAAAAAAAAACTAGGCATGCCTGTAGAGGTATAGGACACTCATTCACAGATTAACATATATAAAAGGTTTGCATACTTGATAATATGATTCATATAAACTGAAGGTTTATGTCTAGACATGTTGTGTTTTCATTCAAATTAGTTGCAGCAAAAGGAACTAGTCTTTACAGCATTAACTGCAGTGTAACGATGCTAAAGTAACTCAAGGCTGCTTCTCACAGACAGTTCCTCAAATAGTGTGGCTTTACACACAGTGATAAAATTACACTTTTTAAATATAGATCGTTATAAAAGAAGAACTCTAATACGACTTCTGAGTACTTCCCCCAACACTCACCGGAAAAGAAGATAGTGCCCAGGCCCAGTAGGATAACAGCTCCCAGAATGCACTTGTTCAAAGAAAAGCCCGTCTCTTCCTCTCTCTGCGGAAGCCTAAATTCTTCCTCCTCCCCTTCCTCATCCTCCTCGTCTTCCCCTCTCTTCGGCTGGTCGAGGGAGCCCAGGAGAGAGACTTTTCTCCTTCTCAAACCGTCTCCTTCTCTGCCCGTGTCCTCCGCTACATCTGGTGGGCTTTCTGTAACAAAGATATATAAAAACGTCCACTTTCATGATCCGTTTTAATCCGCGTAAATCTAGTCGTAATTATCGACAACGTGAAAACATTGCTGATATGAATTTTGCACACACTTAAAAAGGAGTTAGGTTAGTAACAATTGCTTGATGAAACTGAGGCTATGAATTTGCATAATGCCGAGTTAGGGCAACAAATTAGATTACACAGTGCACAGCACATGACGCTGAAATACAAAAAAAAAAAAAAAAGGTAACTGTAACCCTGGCTGTTAAGGAACCGCCATGGTATAAAACCACCAAATCATGACTTTCTTCTGGCTGGTTAGTGCAGCAGCAGGAATGTTCTGCTCTCATACATGTGAACATATGGTATGTGTGGTCATGTTGTATGTCTATCTGCGTGAGTCACGGTGGATGTATGCGAGTACGCATGGGGGGAGTTTGCATGTAAGCAGACTACACGCGTTGTATAATCCGCGAATATGTGTGCATGTGTGAGTGTGTGTGCTAAGATGACACACTCTCTCTCTCTCTCTCTCTTGCACCCTCTCTCTCTCTCTCTCACAGTCTCAAGCATTCGCACTTCCAGTTGTGATCTGAGACTAGGTTCTTACACTGGGACTAGATTTGGTTCTATTTTTGAAAATCCCTGTGGTGATAAAATAAGTCCTGTCTGTACCCTTGCATTTGTTCCACATCTATCCGTTCTCCTCACGGCTTCATTTCAGCGCCTTACTTTAACACAGTTAGCAAACCTGAATTGCCATTTAAAAATAAAGTAAATGGACAAAAAAAATGGAAAGAACTCTGTACATTTTGAGACGAAGACCAGATATTTTCAAAACCTTGCACAGTTACGTGGGGAGTAAGTTTCCGGAACAAAGCTCTCAAAACAAGTCCACTACCGTCGTCACTCAATAATTAATGAAGCTGTTTCCTGCACGATTGGTTTTGGGCAGCAGAGCAAAAAAAATCTCCCCACACTTTTTCGGCCTTTATTTCGGATTCCCAGACGTCCTCAAAATGATTCTATGAGCCCTCTTAGCCTGCACGAGATCCACGTGACAAAGAAAATAAATAAATAAAGAGTGTCTCTTAATAATCGACTGTCATAATGAACTTGTAGGTTTAAAAAGGAGCTTTGGACCAGGTGTGGGAGAGGTGTGATAAAAATCATGATTTGTGAGGCTTGAAAGGCAAAGCTGGCCATAGAAGCTGAGGTATTTATTACTGGTCAAGTGGCAGTACATCAACAGATATGAGGCAGGGTAATTATGATTGAAATATTATGGTAGGTACTTTAAAATACAGAGTTGCTTCATTGTTTGGCTGCAGTAAAGCAGGGGGTAATATAGAACTCATGCTGTCTAGCAGCAGCTGTCAATCAGCATGCAGACCACTCCCCCCCCGACCCGTACCATACACGCCCACTCCAGCGAGTCTCCACCCCCAGATGATCCAAAAAAGTGAACTTCGAAAACAAACCCAAAATACAAAACTTTATCCTGTTAAATAAAGTTTAAACATGAACAAAACACACAATCTCTTTTTCTCAAAGCAGATGAGAACACACTCAAACACATGAATGGTGAAGCAAACGTCAGAAGTTACACTTTGTGATGTGATGAAGTTAATGGAACATTAGGCAAAGCCTGATTCTGTGCGGTCTCAAAGAGCAGTGAAAAACCCAAGAGACACTGGTGTGACTGGGAGAAAAAAAAAAAACGACACAGTATTTCACTTGACATCAACATTTCAACATTTCATTTTGCTCATCTTTTATCTGTATGTGCAGATGTAGGCCTATGCATTCCTAAATTACACAAATACAAAAAAAATAATTTACGTATGAACGGTTTCACTCAAATATGTTCATGACAACGTTGCTGAATTATCATTATATCAAAACATTTTAGAATGATTAGCTTTCATACCAGCTGAGAATTATTCTTCTATCATTTTTCTATATTTTTTTTTGTGTGTGTGTGTGTGTGTGTGTGTGTGTCTTACCTCCCGTCTCTGTCTTCCCAGGCACAGGCTCCTCCTCGTCTTGTCTAAGACCCTCCTCCTCTCGTGTCACTTCGCCAGGAGGTGCAGACAATTCAGGCGAGGGGCTTATGTGTGTGTATGAGTCGGAGAACGAATCAGTGTCCAGGCTGGGCGGGGCTGGGATCTCAGAAGTGGCTGCGGATGCGCCGTGCTCGCCGGGGTCGGAGGTCAGAGACGTCTGCTCGTCCAGACTGCCCGGCGCACCCTTAGCGTAGCCCGCCTCCTCGAGCAGATGGGCGGAGTTTAGAAGACCAGAGTCCTCAGTGGTTTCAAGTGGTGTCACCTGCAAAACAAATATGCATTCAGCATCTAGTTTAATTCAGCATTTAGCTTAATCAACACAATTAAGTTCTTATTCGTTTCTTTTGTCAATTACAAATAGAACAAATAAAAAAGGGTTCACTTTTGTTTTCATTCAAAAAACAAACAAACAACAAAACAACAACAACAACACTTCTACGACTACTACTATAATCCGACTAATAGTAATGTGTGCTCATTGTTAGAGATGCTGTTGAATACTCCAGGCTGTGAAAAGATACAGTTTGCAGCAGTAACCTGGGGGGACTCCTCTGACGGCCCATCTAGGTGTTCTGTTCCGGGGGAGGTGTCAAATTCTGCCTGTGCTTGTGTGGAGGGTTCTGGTTCTGTGTGGAGCACCGGTTCTGTCTCTGACGGCAGGCTCTCTGGGGCAGTCTGACTCCCTGTATGGGTTTCTGGAGCTGCCGGAGAAGAGACTTCACCTCCATGTCCTTCATCTGCCTCCGCCCGTGGGCCAACACTCTCTACAGCGGACTCCTGCAAAAGGGGCGAAAGTAAAAGAGTGAAGATTTAGGACACTGCTGGGCACTCAGTATGTCCTGTGATTCTGAATCACAGATTCTGAATCCAAATACAGCTATTATTTATTATCACAGATTTTCCATTAATATCTTCTTCCTGCTTCTGACTACGTCAAAGACAAAGTACATGCAGATTTTCAAACCGGCATGCGCAAACACACATGCACACAGACACAGATACACATGGGGCACAAATTTACCTCTGGCGTGAGGATGGTCCAACTGTTCCCATTGGCACTGTTGCTGTTATCAGACATTGCCCTCTAGTGGCTCTGTCCAGCAACTGCAACACAAAAGCAGCGCATCAAACAGAATGACCTTACAGTGGTCTGTTAGTTATCAGCCATCATGACTGCGCCTCTCTCATACAGCAGGCAGTACAGCTGACTAATTTCCATTCTCAGCTAAACATTTGAATGCTGTAATGATTCACCCCCATACAGACAAAGGACCCCATTCTTCAGCATGTAAAGTCACAGGTGCACATGGTGTTTGTTTTATTTTTGAATGTGTTCATTTGTTTGTGAATAGGCGACAAAATGGAAAAGACAGCATGTGGTTGAAAGAAGAAAGAAAAAAGGGGAGATTATGGGTTAAAGAATATATGAGTGTTTATGAAAGCGGTGTGTATGTGTGTCAGTGTGTGTGTGTGTGTGTGAGAGAGAGAGAGAGAGAGAGAGAGAGAGAGAGAGAGAGAGAGAGAGAGAGTGTGTGTGTGTGTGTGTGTGTGAGCAATCCCTGTGAAAAACAGGGCAAGTGAGTTTAGGAGAAGCTAGAAAATGTGCTTTTGTTCATTTGTAGTTTAACTGCATGGCAAAACACACACACACACAGACACACACACTCCACCTTCTGCCTGTCTGGAAATAGTTTGGCAAAGCATAGTGTTACCAAGGATGTTGCTCTTACTGAGAGGGCAACCATTTCACAAGCACTGGCGGAAGCGCTGGAGAATAGCGACAGCTATATCCATCGTGACAGCATTAACAAAACAACGCTTTGGACTTACTGTTTACTACAGGAATACCAGCGAGAAAAGTGAACTACGAGCGCTTTTCCAAGTGGGTCAAAAGTCCGACTGTTGCCTTAATTTACAAGTGACTCAAAGGTTCTGGTGCAAACAGTATCCTTTTATTTCACAGCCGTGTGAAAAGTTAATCACAACATAGCTTACTAATTTCAACCAGTAGAAATAAAACCACGCTCTGCTACTGAAGCTTTTAACTGGCACTATTTGAGTGGCACGGTTAACGGATTCGTTGTGACACACTTCGTCCTATATAAAGGGCTTTTTTCCCCCCCTTGCCAAAGTAATTGGTCTGCTAATGACTGATATCCCAAGAGACGCTTGTTGAACGTAGCTCCGGGCCACGAGAATTGTTGAGGATATGGTAGAATGACTTAAATAGATATGCTCTAATTATAGAACAGAATGAGATAGACTCCGTAAGCGTGGGCAGGCCTCTGGGAACTGGGGTCTTTTTTTCCGTCTGTGAACACTTAAGATGTTAAGCAACAAAACTATATGAAAAGTTCTTAACTGTCATATACAGACGCTTTCTAAGAAAACAGGACACTTTCTCACGCTACAAATGCCACAGGTGTGTAGTAGACTAAACTTGGCATATATGGGTCCTGCTCGAAGTCGCAGGGTATTCATATGGGCAACCCAGTACTGATTCCCTGAAGTGGGCCTTTTGCCCAACGCTTTCTTGATGTGAATAATAACTATGCGACTGAGGAGAACCGTATTAGGGACTGGTTATTTTTAGTCCTTCTTATCGGTCATCGACTACCAATTTTATTTGAAATGTAATCCAATAAAATACCGTGCGTCAAGCATCTGCGCCACTGAGATCTGAGAATCTTCTATCTGCATTTTTTGTCAAGTAAAATGACCAAACATGGTCACTGAACACGAAATTTAAATAGTGCTACACTTAACGAACTGAGCTTACGTCAGTAAATGTTGAGGTTCCCAAACAAATTGATCATGTTATCTAAACTCGAATGTATCCCACTATTTAGTCTGTCATCACATGGGGACCAAAAATAAGTCAGACCGGTTGACAGCATTGACAAAAGGGGAGTGTTCGCGTTGCGTTTAGAACAACAAACTTGTCACGGTATTATCGTTTAACTTCGTTACACGCATTGTTTTAAAATTAACATAAATGTAACTAGAGTACGACTGATTTGTAACGAGTTGTCCATTAAGGCAAAGAGACAGCATATGTTACGGCAAGTTTATTAGGGTATCGTCAAACTTTTACCACGAAGTAAGACCATGCCGGAAATTCAGACGTAGGTGAGCCTTTCGAAAACTACGCAACGCAATTTCGCCATTATTTAGAATATAAAGTCGTATACGCTACATAATATGTTATAATAAATCTTACCGTTAGGTTTTCCAAAAGTCTTTCAATTCTTTTTAGGTGGCTATCCTCTTCCGCCAAATGAGTCTTTCTCTCCAGGTTGAAAGCTACAGTGTGTGCCTCAAAGCCACTTTCGTGATTAGCAGTTATCCTCTCCAATGAAAATACGACTTTTATTTATATCCCGCCTTTATGTGATCGTCTCCTCCAACCAACGTGAAGTGTCGTGACGCTTCATAAGTAAAATGTGGATTGACATATGCTAGTGAAATGACCATACTTTATGGACGCAGGTTTTGCAGCCGTTGCTTGACTGCAATCACACAACATCATTGACTACTTATGGGGAAGGCAAGTCAACTTATACTTATGCTGTTAGTGTGAGAAGACATGCCACTGAAGATGTAGATCGAATTTTAACCCATTTGAAATGTTGTCTTTCATATGTAGGCCAAGTACAATGCAGTGTTCAGGCGACGTGCCATAAAAGTATAATTTTATTATTACTGTTACGCAAACGCATTCAACGACTCTGAATTAGTCATACGTGTGTGTGTGTGTGTGAGAGAGAGAGATTGTATACATTCCTTCAGTGAGATCTAAATGGAAGAATCACAGAGTCCTTCAGACTTACCCAAACCAACCACAGGAATAACACAACACGTTGTAAATCAGAAGCATCAGAATTCTTAAAGAATTTCATATAACATACGATTCTATCAAATTCAGAGATGTTTTCAGAATTCATAGAAATGCCAGTGTTTGATAGTCAGTCACTGATGCATCAGTTCACAAGAATGAAGCGTAAAGTCATACATTATAGCTCAAATATCACAAATGAATATATACCAAGAGGCTCATGGTGTATCTTTATATTTATTCGTTTATTTTTAATGAACAGCACGATTAAATACCCCCCCCCCCCCCCCCCCCCCCACTTCCCTCCCCACTTCAAGAACTACAGTCTGTGTCAAAAACCAACGTCTTCTACGGAGGACTTCAGCCATTTGCGTTTAAATCCTCCTTTTTCCACTGACCTCCTTGTTCAACCGTCCTCTTTCTTGAATGAACAGAATGTAACGGTTGAAGTTGTCTCTCTCTCTCTCTCTCTCTCTGAGGTCAGGTCTGTACTGGTTCAGGGCTAATGTAGCGATCCAGATCAGGGCTCTTTTGTCTCATCAGAACTGATCTGGAATCACTCTGGCAACATCTCACTCCCGGCGAAAAGCAAACCATTACTGAGCATCAACACAGCCACTGGAAAGATAGATAAATAAATAAATGAAAGAAAGAAAAGAAAAGAAGATATGTCTTGCTGTTAAGGATGGCAGTCCTACTGAAGACTGATAGAAGTGCTTTGAAATTGATTTTCATTGTGAGACAGCAACTTTACACTTGCTCTCTGTCATTATTTCGGTAGACTTGAAATGATGTACATATCGACTAGATTAGAGGAGGTAATATAACAGCAGCTCTTGTCACCCATGGTAATAGCCATCAGGTCTTTATTAGCACAGTACTATGGGAGAAGGAAGCGTTGGATGCAAAAAGAGGAAACCCATTTAAGAATGCTGGAATGGGTCCAATACATTAGTGGTACATTATAAAACCACACTAAGTAATGGCTGTTTGGTCCATCTAGTGGAGAATCGCTAAAAGTACACATACGCCTCTAAGACTTCTACACCTAACAGATCGCTTACCTCCAACAGCAGGCAACCACTGCTGGTCGCATCATTCTCGAACAAGGGAGAGGAGCACCGTGGAATCAAACTGCAGCAGGAGGGGATAAAAGAAACAACCCCTTTTCATGCCCTGCTTCGTCTAACTTCTCAGTTTCTTTCTCCTCAGTCCAAGATTTCTTTGATGCACCAGCAACAGAGCAGAAAGTAGAGGCACTCTTTGAGGGACTGGATGAAACCGTAGGCGAAATTGGGCCCTATGAGGTTTTTGCCGCGGCCGAACCCCATGGCCATGTCGCGCAGGTTCTGACCCAACGAGCCGGGCGTCGCCTGGGGGAGCGGGCGTTGCGGTTGCATCGCGTTCCACCTTTCCGGAGACCAACGGAGGTAACGGGACAAGAGAGGGGCGAGGAAACCGAGGGCAGGGAGACGGCGGTGAGTCTGCCGACGCGTATTTAGGTTCTCCACCTTCCCGCTATGCAGTGTCGGATCCAAGCAGTGGTGTGAAGGTGGTTTAACGAGACCGGGGCTTCTTTTTTCTTTCTTTTCTCTTCTCTTTTTTTTTATCCCCCCCCACCTGTCTCTTTTTGCCTGAGTTACTTCTGACTATGTGCTGATCCCTAATGGTGGCTGTGCATACCCCTCACTGTTCTCTGTCAGTCTATGGGTTATATTCAACTCTGGAACGTACCAGCCATCTGTCCACTTCCTACTGCACAATCCCCCTCTATCTAACCATCATTCACCTTCACAACAACATTTATCTGGCTATTGTCTAGTGATGAACCCGCGTATTGTTCTGTACAGTTCCATCAGGATTTTTCCCCCCCTACATCGCTAACTGTATACACACACAAACACACGCACACACATACACTCAGCCCACACAATATCCTTCTTTTCTGGAAATTGAGGCTTTTTGTTTTCTGATGTTGCCAGTTAGGTGGTCAGAGGGGAATGTATAATGAGAATCCTATTTTGGAAACGGTTCTCTCCATTCTGTTGGTTTAATGGTTTCCGTGACAACTTGGGGCCCGGTCAAAGCACACATAAATAGCATTTCTCCTGCTTAGCCGGTCAGTTAAAGCAAAATGACAGGACAGGTAGGTTTTGGGGGGATAAGTTTGGATCTCTCTCTGAGCCCTTAAGGGAAGAGCAAATGTAAATGAAACGGCAGAGAGGAAGGAAAACAGCTTATTTAACACAGGATTTGGATTAATTTAGCCTTTCCTGCTTCCCTTTTTTTTGCTGTGTTATTAGACAACAAGGTTTTAACTTCAAAAGTTAATTTTGAGAAAAAAAAAAAATCAATAGATGTTAAATGTAGTTAAAAATGGTATTATGGCTTTACTTACGGTCACGATTTTTCGACGCCTTTGCAAAAAATAAACACAGAAAAAAACCACCAATGTTAAAATACACGTAACTATATTTAAAACCAAACTCACCAAGAAAGATGAATGATATATGTATTTATATATGCAATCTACATTTCCAGATACAGGTGTAAACATGTATTTTTTTTCCCCCAAAAAGAACACAAACAAGGAGTACTAATCAACCAAGAACAAAAGGGTGAAAATGAGCCACATTGGTGCAGGCAAACAGAATCCCACCTTTGGTTTCGGGAATTACAAATTAAAGAAAAAAAAAGAGAGAGAGAGAGAGAGAGAAACACAATACAACAAGGCATCAACTTGAACAACAATAAACACAGAATTTTCAAAGAGAATTTCCATGCAAATGAAAGGCTGCTGTGAAAGTTTTGACAATGAATATTCCACTGGCGACACAGAGAGGTCAGACAAACCGGTTCTGTCTGGATCCACACTGTTCTACACAAATAGACATAAACCTGGTCTGATCACAGAAGGCACCGGAACCCTCCCCTCCCTCTCCCCCCCCGGGCTAGCCACCGTCGACAAGAATGATCAATCTTACCGCATCACACCCGTGGATGCTCTGAAACCAGGTTAAAAATATAAAACCGTTTTAAAATAGAACAACTTAGAAAGTACACACAGCAAACCACTCTCTTTGTGCAATAAGCATGAATGCGAAATTATCACAGACTCCTTTACAAAGCAGTACAGAGGCCACAAAGACACTATTGCAAAGCCATAGATTGACACAGTTGAGTGGCCAGTCAGGACTTTTTTTTAATGTTGTTCAACTCAATTATTTAACAATGCTTTCTTTAGTTTGAAGCACATTTTGGCATAGTCTGAAACTTGCTGTTTGGTAGGATTTTAAGGCTGGCGACCTTGCTCAGTCGATCTATGACTCTGCACTTCAATGCACATCTATTACATCATTTTACTGCAGCTGTGTGGAGTGTTCATTATGACATCATGATCATCATGGTTATAATTCCAAGTGATGTCATCTGAAACTGACCAATGGAGTGGTAGAGCTAGTCAAGTCTGAGACTTTTTTTTTTTTTTTTAAACAGTTATAATCACTTCAAATTCATAAGTAAAATCACATCATAAGTCATCATCTTCATATTGAAGACGAATCTGAGGGAGCAATATTTGGGGCAAGTTGACAAAACTAAAAAAAAAAAAAAAAATCTATTAGCAGACTCACCAACTAACTCCATATAATCAGATTCAGTAGACTACCACTAAAAGTTTGGCATTGGGAAAACACACACACACACACAGAATGAATGGCTTTTAGATATGTTCTCAAAATGATGAACATTTTAACATTTGCACATCTATGGCAACTGTACATGCTTTCAGAAGATGCTCTTCATCTATTTATACAATTAAAAACAGAAGAAAACAAGAGAGAGAAACAATTTCATAATCTTCCAATTTATAACAAGTTTCAGCAATAACTATAATAACAAGCAGTTTCTTTTTTCTTATTCTATTTTTTTCGTATTTTTTTGTTTTGTTTCGGAAAGACACATACACAGCGACAAACCATTAGCACAAAATTAATGACGAGCTTTTAAGAAAATGTGCACGACATGTTGTTTAAACAAAAGGTTAAGATTGCCATCACCTTTAAACCTGGACAGAACCTGACTATGCTGGAGTGTCATTTTTGCAGAAAGATTTTTTTTGGAGACTCTGAAAACTCTCTTGTACTTAAATAAAACTCGTTTGTTTTTTTTTGTTGTTGTTGTTTTCCCTCCCCTTTAAAAGCGAATTGCTTTTCGATGTGACTGCACTGAATTTAAAAAACAAAACAAAAGGCACGTTCTGAACGGGTACGTAACTTCGCAGGGAGAGAAATGAGAAAGGAGACTGTGTCATTCCCCCCCCACCTCCCCCCCCACCTCCTCCACTGTTTGTGGTTTCCATAGAAACTGCATACTAAAGACCAAACTCCTTCCATTTTCAGATGTCGGGATTATGAGTCCTCTGAGCTCTGTTTTTTTCTTCTTTTTTTTTGTAACGTATTTTGTACTGCGGAGTGAAGTTAGGTGAAGAGTTTATGGGAAACGTGTGTCCCAGACGCTTAATGCTAACCTCGGTGGAAACCGTGCGGTTTTTGGATGTCTATCTATACATTTGTTTCCTATTTCACACCTCTCCCTTACCTTTCTTTTCCCAAGTGTCTGATAAAAAAAAAAAAAAAACGTTTGTGACAACAGTCTTGCGTCACACACACACACACACACACACACGCAGACAGATTGTCGATGCAAGCAGACTGAGTGTCTGTTTAAGAAAACAAACAACACAAAAACGAAAAAAGAAAACTGATGTCATTCACGACATTTCCCAAAATGCACCGAGAATTTAAAAAAAGACATCTGCTGTATTTTGTCATGATTCTTCAGGAAATGACATCATACCGCAGGCTATAAACTCTTCTCAAATATGACATCAAGAACAAGCTAAAATACAGACCCCCCCCCCCTCTTTCTTTCTGAATTGCCACCCTATTCAGACAACCCACTGAATACGTTCTTAACGCGTCTGCATTTCTCTGTTCGTCCGTTCAAATCCAATAGATATATGTACATGTCCTCTGACCAGGTCCTCATGGCTGTGCTTCGCTTCTTCTCCTGTTCCCTCCCTCTTTTACCTCCGTCACTCTGTTCCTCAGGGGGAGAGGTCACCGTCCCTTTTCTCCAGAAAGAAGTTCAGTATCTCTGCAGGAGCGTTTGAGACAGCCGCCGAGTATTTGCATACGGAGGAGCGGACAAGGCGTCCGGAGTGAATAAAAACCCGAAGGAACCGTTCCCTAAACGGATGACACTTAGTTCGAGTTCGGTCTGAATTCCTAAAATGGCACCAATTGCTAGATAAGATCACTGCTGGAATTCCCAGAAGGGAATTTTCTCTTCTTTTTTTGTTTGGGTTTTTTTTTTTGTTGTTTTGTTTTGAGTTGGAGTGGGCGGACAAAACGTTGCTTTGTGGGAGTTCAGTTGAGATCTCAGTGTTCTGTGGATGAAGCCTTAAAATGGGAAGGAGTGTATGATGTATTTGTTAGCTTTGAAATCCTTCCAACGTTAACTTATGCATATTCATCAGCGAACCTCAAAAACGGGGGAGCCGTGATAGGCTGTTGCCTGGGATCTGCTTAAAACTCATTCGATTACAGTTCAGGCTTTGAAAAAGCAGCTTTCAGGGTACAGTCAGTCCCAGCTGTGAGTCTTTGGAGTGCTTCCGTTTCGTTCGGCACATGAGCTCCTCTCTCCTCTGTTTTTCTTTGGAGTGTCACACAAGACACGGGATTCGCAAAGTGTCAGGTCACCTGACGCCACGGAATGCGCGGGCACGTCACCTCGGTTACCTTTTGAATAACAGGACAATATGACATATCGCTTAGAGGAAAAACTCTCACACCCATTTCCCCAAATGATTTTTTTTTTTTTGGCTATTTTTTCCATTTGAGTCATCTTGGGTTTTTTTCGGTAATTAAAGGATGTTTTTCTTCCGCGGTCTTGGCGTCTTAAATGTTGCATCCGTTACTGAAGGAGATATTATCAGACGGTATCAGACTGAAGATATAAAATACAGTTTGTTATTACTATATGTTATTATTTTCTCTTTCATTTGTTGTGTCTCCCAAATCAGAAACGAGGGATTTTCTGGTGAACTCTTGTTTAAAAGAGTCTTAAACAGGAAGTCAGAGGAAGAAAGGAGTGATCAGATAGAAAGGGGGTGTGTCTGATACGGAAGGGTGTGTCTTTCCCAGTCAGACTCTGCGTTCGACTGGCTGCTGCAGGCACACTTCACTTCCCGCGGAGACGATTGGTAGCCTGTTGTCCATGTGATAGCTAATCAGGTGACTGACACTCTCAAAACGATGATCTTTAGTGCGCACCTGCCAAGAAACAGAAAGGCATAGAGAGAGAGAGAGAGCGAGCGAGAGAGAGAGAGAGGGAGCAAGAGAGAGAGAGAGAGAAAAATCCAATTACAGACGAATAAGTGAAAAATTTAAAAAAAAAAAAAAAAAGCAACAAACTAAAAGAATTATGGTCACTCCTCCTTCTAGTCTACCTCGTTGCTAAGTGAGGACAGTCTGCCCCCGGCATCTCCCCAAAATAAAATCTACATTCACTTGCCATGTGTCCCTCCCTGTTCCCCCTTCCCGTACTCCCTTTCTCACCACTCCCTCCGGGTCCACGAGAAGCAAGTGCTTTGGCTGGCCTCCCTGCTGCCCGGTCAGGACGTACTGCCCTGGCGTGGTGCCCGACTCCCGCACGAGAAAGTCCCCGTCCCTGGTCAGCAGTCTCTCCGCCTGCCTGCGGCTCAGCGGACCGTGGAACCAGGGCTCGTTCTGCAACTGCTCCGCCAAAGGGGGCGCTACTGCGCCTGACACCCCCAGCGCATCATCAAATGGCTCTGCGGAGAAAGAAAGGGAGAGAGAGAGAGAGAGAGAGAGAGAGAGAGAGAGAGTGAGCTATTAAGCAAAACTGCAATGCAACCACAATGTCAAAATGATTTGTTTCTTTGTAGGACTTAAATAAAACAAACCTAATAAAAGCAAATATAAGCAAAATAAAAAAAAAACAAACAAAAAAAACCCCACAAGAATCTTAGGTTGCCAGCAGATACTTACTCATGTCAAAAGCATCTCTGTGGGCGTTGCCATTGGATGCAGTGACTGGGAGGCGGGGTTTATCCACATTTACATATGAAGGGTCATCAAAGAGTTCTCTGCCTCCTTCTTTTACTCCAACTACAGAGAGAGAGAGAGAGATAGAGAGAGAGAGAGATGAATATTAAGTCCTGACTGTGAATGAGAAGTGCTATTCTGAAGGTCACTGTTTGAAAGGTGAGACATCAAGTGGTAACGCACTAATGCGTTTAGACAGTTTCCTGTGACAGTCTATGAGCAGTGACAGGAAAAACTCGCTGACTCACTCTGAGGAGTAACAGACCTGAAGCCGAGAGACACACAGAGACTGAGAACGGGAGAAAGAGAGTGCAGCAGGAAGCAAGCATGAAATGAAGAAAAAGAGAGAGAGAGTGAGAGAGAGAGAGAGAGAGAGAGAGGTGACTAACCCGGCAGGGGAGGCAGAGGTTGTTTATGGATATCATTTTGACCGGGCTGACCGTAGGGCTGGAAAACACATAGGTGCAATAGGTTATCATTACGCACACGCACTCGCACACGCACAAATACACAGCAATGTGGTATACACAAATACAGAGTGAATATAGAGTGAATTACCAAATTGGCATAATTTACACACTCTCACTCTCTTCCTTCATTTTACTCTCTCTCTCTCACACAGACACACACACGCACACGGAGCATGAGTCTCACCAGTGTGGCCCCTGTGCTGTGGCCTGGGCGTGTCCTCATGTCGACCAAGCCACCAGGGGGAGGCTGCTTCCCTGGGAAGTTATTATAGTATGGAACCTCAGGGGGCGGGGCCAAATCCTCCTCCTCTTCCTCCCACGCTGAGCCGTCAAATGGTGCCATCCTATCAGAGAGAAAGAGAGAGAGAGAGGGAGAGAGAGAGGGGAAATAAGATAAGTGTACATACACACACACACACACACGCACACTCCTGAAATAAAAAAGTGAGACTAACTGAAAAAAACACACGCACGCTGGCAGAGCGACACACAATTTGCATAATGCAAAACAGAGACAGATAAATCCTAAATGCAACACTTGTGTGTCCCATATAACAGGCTAGATGAGCTCTGTGTGTTGAGTATTATACACCTACTAACACATACACTCTGTGTCCTCTTTAATAGAAACACTGACCTCGGACCTAAACTCACTGGCCACATTACCTTATGAGGTATACCTGACAACCTCTAAAGAGTTCATCAATGGTCAGTTTCCGATCACATGACCACTGTGGACTGGATACGACTTGCTCATCAGACCATTCTCAACACAGAAGCGACACTGACACGTTGGTATCACACTGGTTTGAGCGGGTTGACGTACAGAAGCGTTGTTGTTGTTTTTTTTTTGTTTTGTTTTGTTTTTGGGTTTTTTTGGGGTTTTTTTTACAGACGTCAGTGCCACTGTTGAGTTGAGGGCAGTCTGCCACCCAAAAACACCAGCCCTGTGGTCAGTAACACATGGACCGCCGATGGACGACGCGCTAGACGATGGCGAGCGCAAACAGTGCATGGTAACAACTGGGCCGCGGTCCCTAACTCACAGCAGCAGGGCGTGTCTACAAGGTAGATGTTCATCAGACAGTTATTAAGGGCGTGTAGATACACAATGAATGTTCAATAAAACTCATAGACAGATTCGCCAGGACACGCGTTTTCATAAAAAGGGCAGAAAATCAGATCACCGAACAACGCAAAAAATCGCGCACACACTCAAACCCGCACACGAAACCGTTACACACGACACTGCACGCCCGGTGTGTCGCACGGTCAGAGTCACAAACCTGTCGTGAGGGGTGACGAGTTTGGGAGGGTTTTTCAGGTATTGTTTGAAGCGGAGCTCGAAGGCCTGACCGATGGTACTGATCACTTCTTGCGCCAGCCCCTCGGAACATTCCAGAATGTGACACGCTAACACACAGGAAAACGGAAAACGAATAAAGGCATTCAGTCAGTAAAGTAATCAATCTCTAAATCCTAAAGTAACAGTGAAATGAACTGTTATGTGAAAAAAAATTCCTTGAATGCACCGTTATAAATTAAGCCAACCGTTTAACAGACTTTTAATTTTATACAGAAATAACTTGTCACACAACTCCCAAAAAAATATGCCATTAGCTGGCGGTAATGTAAATATTAAAACAAATATTGAAATACTTCAGTTACATCACATTGAGGGACATGCATGCAATATCGAATAGAGAGGACAAGCCTGGGGTTTTTTTTTGGGTTCACTGTGAGCATTGGAGTCTCACCTCGTTGGTTGACGGGGTCTTTGGCTACATACGCTACATACTCAGCCGTATCCTGCGAGACAGATAGAGAGAGAGAGAGAGAGAGAGAGAGAGAGAGAGAGAGAGAGAGAGAGAGAGAGAAAAAAAGGATAGGGGAGGGAGGGGGTGTGAGGCGGGAGCAGGTAAGGGGAGGGAACGTATAAGGACAACATCAGAGAAGGTGGGGAAGAAAGGAGGAGAATCGGTTAAAAAAAAAAAAAAAAGAACTAACGCCTTCAGAAAAGACAAGCCTTTTTTTAGTCAGAGGAAGCAGTTTGCTGAAAGGGAGAAAAAAAAAAAAAAAAACTAGAGGCAAAGAACGAAGAGACGAGAGCTTCGTGAGAAGGAAGTGCTAAAAATGGCAGGGGAAAGAGGGAAGGCACTGATAGGGACAAACTGGAGACATAATGAAGGGGGAAGGAGAGAGAGAAAGAAAGAAAGAAAGAAAGAAAGAAAGAAAGAAGGAAAGAAAGAAAGAAAGCGAAAGTAGGAAAGAGCGACGGATGTGTATGTGACTCACTGGGTCTCCTCCTGATGCGAAAGAGATGGACTGCATGTGATGGTTGGCAATAATCTGTGGGAAGAGGGGAGGATGGAGAGAGGGGGGGAAAAAAAAAGGAGAAAAAAACAATTGAACATGGGCAGAACGATGACGTGTGGCTGTGTGACAGTTGATGGACTCACGAATTTTTTATTTTTTTTCTTTTGGTTTGTTTTTTTTTACCCAAGTAAACAGAAATGAGATGTCAAAAGGTCAAAGAGGAAAAAGAGAGAGAGAGAGAGAGAGAGAGAGAGAGAGAGTGTGTGCGTGTCTGTGTGTGTGTGTGTGTGTGTGTGTGTGTGTGTGTGTGAGTGAGTGAGTGCATGCATATGAGATGAGATTTGAGGCCAATAACAAACTGCTGCAGTTAATTTGGATTGGCTTCCTTATCAACAATGTACACTCATTTTACACAGTCCACAATACAGATTCATTAAGATAGAGAACGCTGCAAAACTCATTATGCAAAGTCCCATACGGAGAACTAGACGACTGGCCATAAAATTATACGGCCTGACCAAGTCCATGCTGGGTGTCTATCAACCGCATGCTCCCATAGACCTGATCTAGCTGCAGTAATAACAATAAGCCTAACGGAGAGTGAGAGAAAGAAAGAAAGAAAGAAAGAGAGAGAGAGAGAGAGGGAGAGAGAGAAAGAGAGCGCGCTGAATTACGGACAGTGCAAACCGCATTCAAATGTGGCTTACAGTTGCAAAAAAAGGGACTCCACAAATATCACCACCAACAAACACACAGACACACCCACACAAACACACCTACGCATGGGAACGGTGCGTGTCAATTTCAGATTAGTCTGTTCCTTCTCTCTTATCGTAACCCGGGATCGGCCAAGTATAGCTGCTTTAGCACCATAATCAGTGATAATAGGAGGGGTGTGTCTACATCCCTGAGCGTATGTACGTGTATGTGTATGTGTGTGTGTCTGTGCGTGTGCGTGTGCGTGTGTGTGTCTGCGTACTGACCTGTTTGCACTCTGTAGCCAGTAGGTTGAGGCTGCTAGTTGACACAGTGAGACTGATTGTCATCCCAGCAAACTGGAGATTACTCTTCCCCAAGATGGAGGACAGACACCGTGAGGAGGGCTGAAGAGGTGGAGAAAGAAAGAAAGGAAAATAAGAGAGAGAGAGAGAGAGAGAGAGAGAGAGAGAGAGTGTTTAATGATGTCTTTCATTTAAATAATAAATAGTGTCTGAGGCTGAAGACAAAGTTTAGAGGGAGTTCAAAGTAGAGCAGGGGGTGGGGAGAGGGGGGGAGTCAGAGAAGGAGAGAGAGAGAGAGAGAAGGAGAGAGAGAGAGAGAGAGAGAAGGAGAGAGAGAGAGAGAGAGAGAGAGAGAGAGAGAGAGAGAGAGAGAGAGAGAGAGAGAGAGAGAGAGAGAGAACAGCTGCAGGCAGTAAAGGCTCTGATCCGTCTAATACTGTCTGGATCAGAACCATAACAGCCTCTGGCTACAAGCATGCACGCGCACACACACACACACACACACACACACACACACACACAGCTGACCCCAGATGCCACGACTGATATCCCACAATGCACCGGACCAGACTGTACACCCCCTCATAGCTTCAGTATCCAAACCTCAGAGGAAGTGTGGTGAGAAACAGCTTCTTAACCCAGTCAAACACACACACACACACACTCACGCACACACATATGCACAAATTAAAACTCCACAGAAAAACAGGTGCTACATTCAGACATTACTTCGTCTGCTGCAAGCCAGCCAGAATCCAAATACGCAAGACTGAGAACAGAACTGACCTCTGTGTATATGTGTGTGTGTGTGTGTGTGTGTGGGTGGGTGTGGGTGGTTTCTGATAGATTTGCTTTCTTACGTAGAGAAAGGACAATGCTGGAGGTCCATTCACTGATGACACAACGACACAACAAAACTATTCTGAAGCCAATTTAATCGTCACTTTTTTTTTTTTCCCCATGTCTGCTTTTGTGACACTTAGGAGAACAGATAGGAGAACAGAGGTAGTACGAAGCCTGGGCCGAGGGAACGTTTGATTAACATTACATTCATGTTTCACAGCGCGAGTGGAATCCCAGTTCACCCCGGCGCTTGCTTGCTCTACCACAGCAACATAAGGTTACATTTGGTTAAGTGTAAAACCGCTGGTGTAGGATGAAAAACCCCTTAACGAGATATGTTGGGTAAATGTCAATGGAATGGAAATGTAATGGCGAGTACCTTTCTCCTGCGCTGAGCTCCTTTGGCACCCGGCACAGCCTCACATACCACGGATATCGCCTCTCTGAAACATAGACACAAACACACACAGAGAGCAGGGTTACACACCCACACACACACAGAGCAGGGTTACACACACACACACACACACACACACAGAGCAGGGTTACACACCCACACCCACGCACACAGACACACACACACACAGACACACACACACACACACACACACAGAGCAGGGTTACACACCCACACACAGAGCAGAGTTACACACACACACACACAGAGCAGGGCTACACACACACACACACACACACACACAGTTGGTTGCCAGGTGGTGTGCGTGACAATCAGATTGCTAGACAGTTTCCATTGCATCGTTTCTCACACATTCCTCGATTTCACACTCGAGAGAGAAGCTTAGATTAGATCTCACACACACACACACCCACACACAAATACACATTCCTAATAATTTCACACTCCTCAGTGTCCCTTTGAGCTTAGAATTTTGTGTGAAAAAAAGAATGGGTTTTCCTTCAGAGAATGCATCTACCCTAAACACATTAGCACATTTTGCACACACATTCACAAATAGTAATTCACATAGACACACACACACACACACACATTACCAGCAGCAAAAATACTAGAGGAAAGCAAAGGGAGGAAACCACGAGGATTCCAGAAGGTTCTATAAAAAGAGTGTGTGGCAAAAACGCATTAACTGTTCCATACACACACACACAAACAAACACACACACACACACACACACAATCTTTAATGTTTCCGGCCTGTAAGCAAGACTATCATTATTCTAATGACAATGTGTGGCACTTATTACTGTGCAACAATGCCGTGACAATTATCGGGGGTTTCACACTCTGTTACTGTTCGGCAGGGCGGAATCTCTCTCTCTCTCTCTCTCTCACCCTTTGTCTCTCGTGAGAGACGGTTTGTGAGGTTGACAGAAAGAGAGTGAGAAAGGTCGAGTGTGTGGTCACTGCACATGTTCGTACACCTAGCATCTACTCTTTTCCTTTCCGCTCTCTTTCTCTCTTTTACACTCAGCATCCTTCCTCCCCCTCCCCCTTAGCTTCACTAACCGCAACAGATAAGTGAAGAGCGTGGAGGGAGGGAGGGAGGGAGGGAGGGAGGGAGAGAAGGGAAGGAGGTCCAGGGGTGGGGTAGGGTGGGTTGGGGTGGTCTAAGAGGATGAATGGAAATTAATATTTAATAAGAATGGAGCCTTTTTTTTTTTTAATGTCTGACACAGTGAAAGAGAGATGAGGTCTCGTAAATCAGCATGACCAAACTAAAGATAACTCTTTCTGTGTGCGTGTGCGCATCTGCATACGTTCATGCGTGCGTAAGTGTGTGTGTGTGTGTGTGCGTGAGTGGGAGGCGTTTTTACCTTGTAACCTGCGTTCTGGTGTTGAAGTCCAGCGCTCTCATCGACTGCAGTACCTCAACACAACCCATGTACTGCAAGAAAGAGCAGAGCCAAAAAAAAAAAATCAACCACAGCTCTTCCTGTCAACGCTTAACCACAAACCCTCGTCTCTACGGTCCATCATCTGCACCGCTGCATTCCTCTAAGCAGGTTCACAAAGAAAGAAACTTTTTGTTACTGAAGCTGTTCATGTGCGACGTACTGTTTTTCTACTTCCATTTTTTTCTGTACAAGGAATAACGATGTCGTTCAGGAAATGAATCGAAGTTGGTCTGTCAACTGCTTTTCGCAAAACGTGAGAACGTTCAAATTTGCGTGAACGTTGTTGCGACCCTTAAAATAACTCAAAGGGGCACGGATAACGGGGATGGTCGTTTTAAATTTGGATCTGGACAACGCTGATTTGCGCTCAAAGTCTCGAGGAAAAGTCTTGACCATAAATCTGAAATGAAATAAAGGAAGAGTGTCTGGCCCTACTGTGCTATTCTCAGTTTGGCTCTCTCTCTCTCTCTCTCTCTCCTCTCTGTTCCAGGAGCTCTGCTTAGTGTCTTAGAGAAATCAGTCACAACAGCACAGTGGAAAACACAGCACACTAACATGAGTGGAATCCAATTAGAACAGGGGTCAGATATAGAATTGAGGTGCAATGAGGATAGGGAGAGGGAGAGAGAGAAGGGGAGAGAGAGAGAGAGAGAGAGAGAGAGAGAGAGAGAGACGGGAGAGCAATATTGATGGAGAGAGAAATGGATAAGGAGAGATGACAGAGAAATTGAAAGATAGATGTGGGAGTGGGATGAGATTAAAAGGGGACGAGACAGGCAGAGAGAGAGTGAGTGAAAGAGAGAGAGAGTGAGAGAGAGACAGAGAGAGTTATAGAATTGGGAGAAAGAGAAAGAAATGGAAGGAACACAGAAGAAAGAGAGGAAGGGACAAACAAATTTTACTCTTGGTGGCAGAAAAAGACTCACAAAAGCACAAAGGATGAGGGTGAGAAATGGAGAGAGAGAGAGAGAGAGTGAGAGAGAGAACGAGAGAGAGAGAGAGAGAGAGAGAGAGAGCGAGAGAGAGAAATGAGCAGACGGAGAAAACAAAGAAATGGAGTGACAGAGAAATGCATGACGTTCATACCTTGACAGTGTAGGAGACCCCCGAAGTGCTGACCACGTTGTCCGAATGCAGCCAACCTCGGGTGGGCTTGTTCACGAAGGAGCCGTGCCTCGTCCATTCGTCTCCTCCCAGCTGTCCGCCCTCCACGCGAGCCCGCCGCGAGGCTCCGCCCAGCCGATTCATGTCCTGGGGAGGCCGAGGAGGAGGAGAAGGAGCTGTTAGAGAGAAGAGAGGAGGTGCGGAGGAGGTGCTGCTCTCCTCCTCTGTCTCCCCCAAACCCTCGGCAGGACCCGAAGGAGGCCTGCTGGAAGCCTTCAGACCAGGGAGTAAAGTAGCAGACACACCCAGCTTCAGAGCCCCCATCCTGGGGAAGAAGGAGCAGAGCGTGGTGGGGCTGTTCTCCGCCTGCCGCGGGGAGGACGGAGGGAGGATGGGGGTGAGAGAGGAGGAAGAGAGAGAGGAGGGAATGCCCGGAGGAGTGAGAGGAGTGAGAGGAGCAGAGGAGGGAAGTGAGGGATTGGAGTTTGTCTCATCCGTCGAGCTGAACGAGTCACTTCGGAAATGCGTGTATTTGGTTTTGGGGACGAGTTCCATGTTGAAACGTCAGGGGGTGCGAGTGTGTTGTCTAGTGCTGTGTCAAGTTTACAAGCGCACGCACGCGCACACACACAGACACATATGCACGCACGCGCGCACGCACGCTTTCTTCTGTGAATGTTCTGACTAAAAAACTAATTTTCATTTCTCCCTGGGCTTTCTGGAGTCTCTTTCAAAATCCAAATCACACACTCGTCTTTTCACGTCAGTTCTTTTTTTCTCTCCGTCCACCGATCTCTTCATCATCAGCCAAGGGATACGACAGAGAGCTGACGGCTCAGTCCCTCACCATCAAAGGAAAAAACAAGAGAGAGAGAGAATAAAAAAGGGAGAGAGAGAAAAAAGAGGAATGGACAGCACAATGACCTCAGGCGTGATCGCATAGATGACATCAGTGTGGTCACAGAGATTCTGTGTCTGTGCATGTGTGTGTGTGTGTGTTTGCATCAGCTCTTGACATGCATAGAGTTAGTCACGATTCACACACTCTGTCATCATCGCTATGAAGCACCACATACTCTAACAAAGAGATTTTCAGTGAATGATTGTCGTCTTTTGCACGTGTGTATATAGTACGGCCTGTGTGTGTGTGTGTGTGTGTGTGTGTGTGGGAATGAAAGTGTATTTGCCTATTAACTGCCCCTGATAAAGTAACTTGCTTTCGCTTTTATTGTTTTTGTGTGTGTGTGTGTGTGTGTGTGTGTGTGTGTGTCTAAAAGAGAGTTAAAGCTTGGTGAATTTCATCATTTCTGTGTTGTGCGTGTGAGTGTGTGCATATAGAGCTTTTCTCTGGTTGCTCGTGTCTGACAGGGTCCCATAAAAAGCCTATTAGCCACTGTTGAGAGACAGAGAGAGGATGCTTCCACTGAACAGACAGATCAATAAAAGCAGAGAGAGAAAGAGAGAGAGAGAAAGAGAGAGAGAGAGAGATAGATAGAGAGAGAGAGAGAGAGAGAGAGAGAGAGAAAGAGAGAGAGAGAGGAGATTGAAAGTACTAAGTCTGGTCACTGCGCGCGCGCACAGACGATTCGTGTAAAAGTGATCTGTGTGCTGCTATAAGGATTACACTGGTACAGAGCTGTACAAGACTGTCTTACAACTCCCCCCCCCCCCTCCTCACAAACAAAACACACTCAACACAGTCCTCACCACACAACTACAAACATTTTTGACATACACACTCCACATATTCCTAATCTTCAGACTAAACCCACGAGTTTAAGACAGTCCTGTTTACATGCCCTGAAATAGGAGAGTTGTGATAGATCCGAGGGAAATCTGAGAAATTTCGTCTCAGATCAAATCGTGTCGTCGCAAAAACAGATCTCGTTTCCCCTGTGAACAATAATCTTCGCAAAAAAACCAAAAACAAAACAAAAAAAAATGGCACATGTACCGCTAGCACATGCACTGTTCTGTATAGCACCGGTGCTATAATCTCGTACTAAAAAAAATGCCCCTGATGCAGAGTTGGAAAAGCAGGGTTCTTATAGTACAGTGCTTTAGTATGAGACTACAATACCCATAATACTCGGCTCAGTGTGAGATGCTTAACTGAGCATTCGTGTTAGATTAGCATAAATGTTTGATCGTTTCCACTGGTTCAGTGTTTGAGAGGATTAATATTCCTGATTGATGGTATACTCCTGAAGTCCTTTGCGTTTCTCAGAGGATAACTGTACAGGGCAGCTCTGGAACAGGAGGTTGTCTGTCTACTTGAAGAATTATCTGTCTGGTTCAGTGACTCCTATTTGCTTAGCTTACTCACTCCTTACTCATTCCACATATCCGTCTGTCCGCCTGCGAGGCTGAACCATCTGATATCAATGAACCTTCCTATTCTTTTACTCTCTTTCTTTCTTCCTCCAGACGGATTTGGGTACTCTCTCGCCAAGTTGTTGTCTATCCCTCTCTTTCTCTTCTTCCTCCCTTCTTTTCCAAATAACTTCTGGCTGAGTTTCTCTGTCTACGTCTGCACTCTTTCCTTCCTTTAGTTTATCCCCCTCGCGCTCCCTCTTCTCTTGGAATCCCTCTCTCAGCCTCCACACTATGTACTCGGCGTTCCTGCGCGCCTCCTCTTCCTTCTGTCGTTCCCTCTCTCTCTCCCTCTCCAGCACTCCTTCTCTCTTCTTCCAAATAATCTCCTTCTCCCCCTCTCCCCCACCAACGTCTTCTCGCCCGCTCTCCAGGCTGCCCTGTTGTTCTTCCTCACGCTCCTTCCCTGAAAAGGATTCTTGTCCTTCGTTTTTCACTCTCTCTCTCACTCTCTCACACTTGATCTCAAACTATCTCTCTCTCTCTCTCTCTCTCTGAGCACTCACTTGTTTGAAATTATAATGACTAACTTGTCCTCGATAAAGAAACTTCAGCAGATCCACAGGTAGCTAGATAAGATAAAGTAGAATACGTATATAGAAATATGGCTGGCTCAGAAAAGAGACTAAAGAGACGACCCACTGAAAAAGCCCTGACACAAGCCTTGTGTAATTCAAAGAGTCACAGAAGTGATAAAAAAAATGACGGTATTACGTAGAATGTGGATTTCAGCACCATACATAGAACCATTGAGAGTGCAGATAAAGTTGGTAGTGAACGAGACGCTTTTATAAAAAGAAAAAAAAAAGAAAAAGAAAAAAGATCTTGTGTAAAGTCATAAAATGAAGTGTCTTTGGAGTGAGATCTTCTGGGAATTGTCAGAGGAACAAAGTCAAGAGACCATGACAGAAGAACCCAGACGGAGACAGTTCTCGCCAGAGCTGTCGTTGTGATGATAATGAGTCCTGATTGGCTCAATCTAAGGCTCCTACCCAAAGATCCCTGAAGCGTTGACTCGGTATGGGCAAGCGTGAAATCAATCAGTTGTTCATTACTTCAAGCGACACGCTCCACCTGCCAAAACAGTCTCACCAAATGGAGCAAATCTTGACAGATCAGGTTCCTGAGAGAAAATCTATTCCCCAAACCTCTCACCTTTCTAAAGCTACGCACAACTTACCACAGCATAGTCTTACAGGGCAAGGGCTAGCACAGCTACGCACACCTGCGTGCTGACCTAGTCTAACCTCCGAAAGAGAAAACTAGAACGGCCGTTCTAACAGTCTTCTATATTCAAACAGTTTTCAACCATGGCCAACGCTATATACACACAGGCAACAGTCTTACCAGTCAGAGTATAGCGCCAGTTAGCATGGAGCGCTAGCGAACGTGATCGACATTTCATGCACAAACCAATAAGATAATGGCACCATCGCTTCTGCTTTAGCACCAGCTACTTGAGACTCTACAACGTTTAAAAAAAAAAAAAAAAGAGATCAGCTTCAGATTCTACCCTATCCAGGGTGCTTTTCGCCGCGTTAACTTTTCTATCTATAACGATAGCAGGAGTTGTAACAAGCTGTCTGTGATTAAGAACTGACTGATTAGACTTGTGGTATGTAAGGTCATAGAACGCGGTACTGACCAGTGAATACTGTCAGAGACGCGTGCGTGTGAATTTCCAAAGCAAAACTGAAAAGACAGTTAGGCTGTGTGGTTACAGCACCCTAGTCATGCCTCCCCACTCCGAGCAGTTAAACAGCACCACTAAAACCTATTGATTATTGAGTTATCACTTCAAATACAAAGGCTATAATTGCTACCTTACAGCATTACACCTCTGCCAAAACAGTTTATGAAGGTTAAGTAAGATGTTGAATTAAGTTTCTTCATAGTGCAGAATTAACAAGGTAATGTCTTGCAGGCAATCAATTGTGCCGGCTGTGTAGCAAGTCGATAAAGGATTCAAGTGACTACCATTGCGAAGCCTGGAGCGTGTCACAATCAAACCACACCAGATTGATCGCAATAGTAAAAACAGCACCTGCATTCAAGAGTGTCTGTGTTTAAGAGCGCGTGCGGACACAATCACACCGCATTCAAATACGGCCGACGCCAGACCGGCCCGAGTTGAAAAACAGTTTTTCGAGTCGTGAACGGCCGAAGACTAACACAACATGGCACAAACGTAGCACAGTGCTTAAAGAGAACCAGAGGAGAGAAGTAGAAAAAAGAAAGTAGAACACTATAAAACCCACATTTAAAACAACATTAAAAAACAGTATAAAGAACATAGCTTCTGACACTGTGATAAAACCGCCCACTTATAGCACCTTTAAAGTGTGAGTATGGCCGAGATCCTATTTTAGAAATGGTCTGGTGTTATCATAACTAGAGTTATCTTAACCAGCAAGCCATTAACAACTTTGGAGTTAAAACAGCTATCGGGATTTTGTGGGAGTTAACCAGTTTTGAGTTAATGAGTTCTAAATTGATAAATCGAGGATGAAGCTCCACTTCGGCTGGTTTTTGTAACTACTGATAATCAAACCCTTAATTCTCAGTGCTGATAATGCATCTAAACGTTTTGACATAGGCAATGTCTTAATGAGATGCAATTAGTTTTAATGAGAACCCACTTACGCACAATCAGTGACTAGATACAGAGTTCAGTAGAGCGAGACTACTGAACTACTGAAAGTGAGAAAATTCTATCATGGAGGGGGGAGAGAAAAAGAAAATCCCAAAAGAACCAGAGCGTGTTTGTACAGGGAGTACCTAGCACACTTAATAAACGTAACAAAATCTCAGCTCGACAGTTCAGTGTTAAATTAGTGCAGTGTGAAACACAGTGTGGTTCCAACCCCCCCCAAAAGGGAGGGCTAAACCTGAGTCTCCAACACCTTGGTTAAATAAAAAAAAAAAAAAAAAACACCACCACCACCACCACATACACACAAAGTAAGAAACACGCAGTCTATAAACAACTTCAAATATACAGTAATACAAACAGAGCCTCGCTTAAAAATAACACCTGATTGTGACTGTACAAAATGATATTTGCTTAAGAGGACCGACACTCGTTTTATGTGTTTGACCCAAGAACGACAAAACTCTGACCGTGGATCATTGCACTGGTTAATGGCAGATGAGAGAGAGACAGAGAAGAAAGACAGATTGAAAGAGACAGAGAATGAGAAAAGAGAGAGAGAGAGAAAGAGAGAGAGAGAGAGAGAGAAAAAGAAGATGAAGGCACGACACTGAACTAACGACTGCACAGACTGAACTGTGATAATAAGTGCGACTTTCTGAAGTCCTGTTGGGAACGCAGCACACACAACCACACGCACACACCCTGCAGGAGCACCAGTGCTTACGAAATGCACAGAACTAGAACTTTACAGTTGCCAGGGTGTTGCCATGGCAATAGACGGAAGAAGAGAATCCTGCTAGACGGAATTTTTGTCAGAACTCAAAATGCGAGCCGACAAGTTCCGCCAACAAACAGCCTGCTGGTTCTATATACAGTCCATCTGAGAGTTTGGAGAGAGCCTAGAGAAACATTTCTGTTCAGATTACTGGAACAAAAAGTCCGTTCTCACTGAGAATCAATAGCAAGCAGGAAACGCTGCTATACGACTCCAAAGTTTTGTTATTATCGAGACGGCCATAAAGCTAATCAATTTTGACATCCCGATGTAGAAAGCACCAGACACGCACACACGCATGCACACAGTGCTCTGTAAGGACATGAGTCCAAAGAGAAAATCAAATATTGCTTAGGAGCAGACACACAAACACTTCTGACTGCAAACACATCACAAAACCTCTAGCTACACAAAATTCTTAGGCTAATCACAATATCTAAGAAAAACTACCTAGCTAAACGACCAACAAATATTTTTAAGAAACTTGCATATGTAGAACCTGATTTTTCTTTTTCTGCATACACAACTGTTTGATAACACCACGTAATGCAAAAATGGTGATTGTACAGATGGCAAAAGAGCTTAAAAAAAAAAAGTAAAAAAAAGAAAAAGTCAAGAGTCAATATGAATTTCAAAAAGAACAGACTATTTTCTTCTTTCCCTCAGGTCTCTTTATCTGCGTGCACTTCTACTCTGAAGAAAGTGAGAAAAAACTGAGACTTTCTTCTTTTTTCAGTTCAAAACAGGCAGAACTGATTATCCTTAGCATCGTGTAGGCTACAAATATCTTCCTTCTTCAAAATGATATTCGCATTAAATTTAAAACAGTGTCAGACAGTTCTTTCTTTCTTCTGTCTGTCTCCTTCTCTCTCTCTCTCTCTCTCTCTCTCTCTCGTTCTCCTGCTCCGTCCCCTCCCTGAAAGAGAAAAAAAAAAAAACGTGGTTCTTCCTTTTTTGATCCACTCGTTCACTCTGTCAGTGCGAATCACAAAGTCATGATTAGGGTTCTATTCCGTTTGTCCTTCGGTTTTTTCCTCTTCCTTCGCTTCTGTAGGGAACGCTGGTGAGATACGGCACACGGCAATCTTTCTTTT